>NW_024582767.1:64444-80577 GCF_018398535.1 Haplochromis burtoni
GATGGCGCTCCGACAGTGCAGCCTAGGCGGAGTAGTTGAACGCAGATTCACTGAGCGCTCAACACAGACAGCATCGTCAGAAAGAAAGTTGATAAAATAAATTACAAATGTTGTATTGTTCGATACATATGCTGACCGAACCGAAAGCACTGTATCGAACGGTCAATATCGATACGGATAATCGTGCACCCCTAAATATTATATATATAATAATATATATATCATATAAATTATATATATATTATTTAATGTGTTTTGGCTCTGTGCTTCAGTCCTTCAGAAGGATCTCTTCATACCAGCTCTTTAATACTTTCCACAGATAATAATGAGTGTGTGAGTGAGGAGTCCTGCTGCAGCCACTTCTGTAAAAATTATCCAGGCGGCTATGAATGCAGCTGCTGGCCTGGTTACAGACTAAATCCAGACGGTTGCAGCTGTGACGGTAAGGTTGGACTCTTAGCAGATCATCTAGTCTGGTACTTATTAAGGTTTTCTGTGTTGTGGCAAAGCTGTGTATGACACAAATTCTAAAAAGCGTATTTACCAAGTGAGTCCTGAAAAATTAATCCTTTTAAGGCCAGTTCCTACTAGAAAAGGGGGGAAAAAAGAACATTTTACTCAAAAAGCGATGTACAGTCAAGTGCAACTTCTGGATGGGTAGAAAAAAAAATCCATATCTGTGTCATCTTGCAGTGCTACACTATCTTTTCATATACTTGCACTATGTTTGCATTTTCTTCTGTTAGACATTGACGAGTGTCTGGCAGAGATCTCGGACTGTGAACAATACTGCATCAACACTGTGGGAGCGTACGAGTGCTTTTGTCAACAGGGCTTCCGTTTGAATGAGGATCGGCGCTCTTGCGTGTGTGAGTAACATTTTCAGCTTTCCAAATACCACTCTGCATTTCTTCTTGACATATAACATTGTACTTGGTCTCCTTAGCTCTTTACGCCAGAGAGCTGGAAGAGGAAGATGAAGAAGAGGAAGATGAGGAAGTGCAGCTCGAGGCTGGCAGATTACCGGACCTGCTGTTCCGCAACGCTCCTCAGCTCCTGCAGTACACGGCAGCCTTGCGCTCCCATTACGGCAGCGAAGATGATGACGACGATGATGGTAGTCACCGTGGTGACAGTGAAAAAGTATTAGAGATCCTGAGAGAGCGCAGGGGAGAGCTCAGACTGGAAAGTCACATAGGTACAGTAAAAAAACAAAACCCCAAAACAAGAAAAACAAAGCATGTGTGCTGAGTCTGCACTTTGTGCCTGACCAGATCAATATTATTTTATTACTCTCCTTTTGTTTTCCTATTAAATGTTGATGATCTTCAGGAATTTCCTTTGGAATTTCCTTTTTTAGTGTGTCTAGATGACTCATTTGGGGAGGACTGCAGTGTAAGCTGTGAAGACTGCGTGCATGGAGCGTGCAACGTAAACAGAGACCGATGCGAATGTTCGCCTGGGTGGACGGGGGTCATCTGCAATGAGAGTGAGGATTTTTAAAAGTGTTCTGAAGTGACGTCTTTCCATCATAACACAAACACTGTCCTTCAGGATAAATCATGTGCCACCTGTCATCAGTGTACTGTAGCAAGTTAGCTTAGCATGAAGACTTTGCTCCATCCAGAAGTAATAAAAACTATATGGTGGGATTTGTAAATACTAGGCTATATCTCATTGGCTTATTTTGCACAAAAAATAAAAAAAATTGTGACTTTATAAAAGTATTTCGTATACAAATGACACATTATGACAAAGCCTTAGAGGGGAAACTGGCTCCATATTTACCATTATTTTAAGTGGCACATGATCATCTCCTCATCTCACTTTCAGACAGAAAGGGATGAAGGGGAGACATTTATTTATTTATTTATTTATTTGTATGGGAAAATTGACCAAAGCGAATGAGTCATGTCCAGATCACATATCTGATTCAGTTGTACATTGAACAGTACAGCATAGACGGGCATGCACATAGCCTGGATTGTATCACAAGGCACATGTTTTCCCAGAGCTATTTGAACTGCCTTTAGCAGTATGGTCTAGTTAAAGAAAGATGACATAGCTCCCTGTGTGCATCGATCCAGCGTCATGTATCAAAGCCTGACGGCTCTTGTGTGGGAGGCTGTGTTGTTTATGGGCTCCAGAACACAAGAGGGCCAGGGGAATCAATTTGTCTGCTACTACTGTGGCCAGGACCCACAGCAAGAGCACAGCCCGAGGCCAAGGATGTCCACTACTGGGTTACAAAGCAAAGCTTCATTGTTCCCATCCAGCTCTGTGATTAATGGCTGTCTTTTGGTCTGAACCTGAGGAGGAGAGCCACGTGTGATAAGTCCATTAGAAGCATTCTGAAACGAGAGTCTGAGGGAGGCAGTGTTCAGATGCACACCCTGAAGGTGATGGGCCTGGGCAGCATTTTCAGGTGGAGTAGATGAGGAATATTGCTGCCTGAGGCAAAGATATGGGGAATGGTGCAGTAGGCAACAACATAGGGGGCTATAAGGAAAAAAAATATGGGCCATGTATGGCCTTTAAAAAATGTGACATATAACATTTTTATTGTATGAAGTTGTATATATATAAAAAATATATAATTAACTGGGTTACTCTTTCCCATATCTCAAATAATTGAATTATATTTGAATCATATTGCTGAAGCAGTGTGCCAACTCTTAATACTGCTGTTGAAGCATTACAAGTATTTATGGTGTTTAAAACTAGCTCTCTTTGTTATACATGTTGCCTCAGGTTGCCTTACCGTAAGTATTTATTTTATTTAACCAGGAAGTCCCTTGAGATTACAAACTTTTTTTCTAGGGAGAACCTGGTCAAGAGGGTACCTCAATACAAAATGACACCCTTGCCTACTGACCTGTTCACTGCCTTTTTCATATATTATTATGATTTCTCTAAATACGTCTTGTCCCTTCATTTATATATTAATTCATTCATTCTGAACTATTTCCTGTTCTTATCCTGTTCCACAGGGTGCTGCCGTTGCTACACTATTTTAAACAATTTCATCCTGCGATATAAAACTGTTGTAAAGAAGCTGCGATATGGAAGTTAAGCAGCAGTTAACTTGATGGATTAGAATACTTGAGCATGTCTTAAACAGCCAGCTGTTTCTTCTCAGAACTGCTAACAAGGCCAGTGAGATTAAGAAAGTCAGGCAAACCCACAACACCAGGAAAGAGAGGACGGAAGCTGAAAGTGTTTACTGCCTAGACCAAAACTCTAGCTTTTGATGTGTTTATTTTCAAATTTAAAAAAAAAAATAAATATATATATATATATCTTTGGATTTCCACACTGAACTTTTTTTGAGCCAAAAAAAATCTTCATCTCCTTTCTCTTCAGCTTGTCCACAGGGGAGCTACGGACAGGCCTGTAACAGCCTGTGTCGCTGTCAGAATGGAGGCTCCTGTGACCCTGTGACTGGCAAGTGTTTGTGCCCCCCTGGGGTGCAAGGCTTGCTCTGCGAGGATGGTTTGTATACACGCATTCCTACAGACGCATGCAACCACCTGGGTCTAGTTTGCTTGCGACCCCCTCCACATGAATTTAACTATGTGATTAGACATCTGTCAGAATGCTTTTATCCTCTAAAACTGACGAGTCATTAAAAAGATTTATGCTAGAAAGATAAGAAAAAAAAACATGAATTAAAGCTTGTTTCATACCAGGGTGATTATCTTATAAATAACTAGATTCATCTTGATATCCCAGGGTTTGGAAATCACTGCCCTGCATTCTGCTTCAGTGTGTGCTGAATGAGTCATTATTAAAGATGTCTTCTCACAAATGAGGCATGTGGGCTCTGTTGTATTTTTGAATCTAAGTAGGGACTAATTTATTTGGCATTATTCTTGCTCACAGGTTGCCCAAAGGGTTTTTTTGGGAGGCACTGCAGAAGAAAGTGCAACTGTCCCAACAGTGTGCACTGCCATCGTCTCTATGGAGGCTGCCTGTGCCCTCCAGGATTATATGGGCGTTTTTGCCACCTGGGTGAGTGAGAATTGTTAGAGTTCAAAATATTGGTGATAGCAATGTCAATGTTTTTAATGTCACATATTAAAGAAAAGCTTAACAGTCAGGGAATATGAAACTTTTACTGCATTAGCTGAAGAGAGACTGTCCATGCAACTGATAATATTTGCTGTTTGTTTCCTTATAAGATGACAACAATAACGTAGTTGTCAAAAAAAGTGTGAATAATACTTCAAAATCAAATCATTCATAACCAATAACAGTAAGCTTTAGGTTGTGTCAGCTGTTAATACGTTTTCAGGTTTGCACACACACACACACACACACACACACACACACACACACACACTTCAATTTTCATAGTACTCAAACTGCCAACATTGTAAAAAATCTGCATTAATTTTACTTGTAATGAATACACGTTCTCAGCTTTCCGTTTCCTTTGGATGACAAGTTCACACCGACACGTCGCTTGCTTCACTTAGCCGTTTTGATGGTGGCACCAGGTGTGGAGGCAGCTCTCTGGGGAGCCAGTGGCCCTCCACTTTCTCCTCGATG
Organism: Haplochromis burtoni; assembly: GCF_018398535.1. Lineage (NCBI taxonomy): Eukaryota > Metazoa > Chordata > Actinopteri > Cichliformes > Cichlidae > Haplochromis > Haplochromis burtoni. The sequence continues at coordinate 68,996 of NW_024582767.1, forward strand.
AGGTGGACCGCCAAAGCAAACTCCTCATCGTCCAGCATGCCATCCCCGTCTACATCGGACAGCCTCCAGATGTGAGCGAGCACAGAGTTGGGCAGAAGAGTCTTTGTCATCCACTCTTTGACTTTGGTTCCGCTAAGTTTGCCCTCAGTTGGACTGAGGTTGTAGAAAATCTCATCGTATTTGGGTTTGTATTTCTCCACTACCCACTCATCGAAATCTAGCTCGCTCCCCTCATCTATGGGAGGTTCTTTGAACGGGTCTCTGCTGTAATGCTCGGGCTTGAATGTTCTCAAAAATTCCCCGTCCAGCACTCCGTGGAGGGATCGCTTTCTCTGTTCTTGTTGTTGGATGTAGGGGACCAGCTTGGCGATGTCAGTGCTGAGGAGTTTATCCAAGGAGGCCATAAGGCTCGGTTTTAGCTTCTTGAACTTTGAGAAGTCTTGCCCCAAAAGTTTCTCCTGAAAATGTGTGCAATCGCATGTGAGACTAACACAGAACATTAGAGTGAATGAAATCTAACAAATATGGTATTTAAACAATAATCAAAGAAGTTGTTTTGTTGACCTGCATCTTTGTGCAGTCGGGGAAATCGCCAGCTGGGACATGATGCTGCTGCTGAATCTTGTTAAAAATCACGGGAAGCTGGTAGATCAGATTATGCTTCTTGCTTTCTCTACAAAAAATGGTTGGCATCTCCTGCTTCAGATAGCTGATAATGTGTGCATGAGCCTGTGAAGAAACACAAGGGAGTCACAAAGGTCACCACAGCAGCTGGATTTGTATATGCAAAGTACCGGTTGGAATTTATCATAACGGCTGATTTCTGACCCTCACTAAGCGCGCTCTCTTCACCAGGTCATTCAGCTTGCGTACTGCAGCGTTGCGTGGCAGGTTCCTTATATCGGCCAACAAATCCTCCTCCTCCAACTCTATCAGCTGGTAGTGGTCGCACATCTGCCTCGGCTCTGACCAGAAGGATCCGATGTAAACCCGTAAAATCTCAGGGGTTCGAAACACTTTTCCCAGTGACCACATGAGGGCGCCATACACTCTCATCAGATACTGAGAGTCCACCCTGTCAGCTTTGTTGAGAACCACACGCAACTTGTCCTCATAACCGCACAGGGCCTCGAATGCTCGTGTGAGCTCATCAGAAAACTCCAGCTTATGCGCGTCAAACAGCAGGATGATCCGATCGACACGCTCTGCAAACCAGCGCAGCACTGCTGCGAAGTCATAGCCTGGGGAGAAGGAACAGAAACATAGGGGTTTCATTAAGACTGTATGTAACACAGCCTCACAGCCTCAAGCCATCGAGGAACGTTTTACACATCCCAGAGGTCCTCACTGGTTTCAAACCATTTCGGTTACACCCACTGAAAAATGTGTCCATAAAACGAAGCAAAGGCTTTTCAGTTCCTCTCCGCTTATCTCCTGCCAGCCCAAAGTCATACTGCTTTCATCAGCTTTGCTTCTGCCTTCAAGTGTTTGAATTTTGCTGGCTGAAATGTTCCTACTTCACTGGGTCTACTACATTTATCACTCTGCTCCCACAGTCCAACATTAATAGAAGCAAAGGCTTGTTAATTTCCTCTGGCACTAAAAGGGAAATTAGAAGACATTCAGCCTCACCTCGGCTCAGTTTTCTTTTAGCAGCAGTCAAGATGCCTGGCGTGTCAATTATGCTGATACTTTCAAGGATCTGATTTGGCATCTGAACACACTGAAACCTGTGAATGTGATGCATTTCAGGATTACTTGATTCATTTATAGGAATAATGGCAAAGCATAATCCTATCAGTACATTATACAAACAGGAATTCTCCTCTGTGAACGCTCATCACCTGTTCAGAAACGAATTTCCAAAAGGGTCGAGGTTGCGAAAGGGCTTTTTCGGGTCCATCGTGAGGGCATTCCCAGGGATGATTCCCTCGACTTCTCCATACATGAGGGCAGTGAAGCAGTCAGTGGTTGGCTCTGGCCCAACTCTGCTACCAAGAAAATCTTGCTCTATGAGATACCTTGAGACACACATGGTGCAAACCAGCACTGTTATCTCCCTTTGTTTAAAACATGGCAAGTTAATGCATGCAGATCCTTTTTTTCCCTTTTTCTTTTTAATGATCCAAGTCCTGAGCTTACCTGATAAAAGTAGTCTTTCCTGTTGAGTACTGACCCATCACCAGCACCATCGGTTTGTTGTCAAAGTCTGCGTCCTCATAGCTTGGTGAGTGAAAGTGATGGAAAGAATAGTATTTTTCTACTGGCAGCAGCCGCTTGTAATAAAGATTCTTCAGCTCCTCTGTCACCATGTTGACGTCCCCCATTGCTTTCGGGGTGCTCCAAAGCCTCCGGAAGGACATGGCGACAGCAGTTTTACTCTTAATTTCTCAGTGTGGAAGCTGCTCGCTCTTCTTAGACCCAACTAAATGATGGAAGAATGTGCACAAGGCATATTATCAGATTCTCACAGCTGTCTGCTTCATCCTGCAGCGGGACATTAGAGAGGGTGGAGAGGGTGTAACTGGAGCCTGCAGCTGCACCTAACATAAAGCCAATATCGAGAGGGACAGGGTGGAGTGCAGCTCAGCTTTTGTTGCTGTGCGGGGACAGTTTTGGCAAGATTCACCCACAGGGATGTAACAATTGTCAGACTTAAAGGTCATGGACAAAACTTAAATCTGCTTATTAAATGCGTTTATATACAAACAGAAATTAAAGTACTTGCAAAAACAGTCAGAGGAGTCAAAGTTCAATAAATCAGGAGAAACAGGAGGCAGCAGTCACATGACTTCAGCCAGCAGAAATCTATCATGGTCATAACATGGTGACTGGGTGTGTTTGTTTGGCTCATTTTTAAGTGCATTTCGATAGCAAAGAATGTTTAATTTCAATATATTTTCCTTTTTTCCATGAAATTGTGACCAGCTAAACTTTAGACAACAGAAAGTGAAGTTGGTTTAGTGCAGCATTTCTGCAGCTATCAACAGTTATATAAGTGTCTAATGAACGGATTTTGCGTAGTATTACTCAAACACAAGAGGATAATCTAACCTTCTACTTCCATACTATCAGCCTCTTTCTGTCTGTTTTTAAAACCTCTCAGCTTGTCCCAGGTGGACGCACGGAGCGGGCTGTTCCAAGGAGTGCGACTGTGTTCAAGAACATTCCACCGCCTGTGACCCCAAAACGGGAAGCTGTTTCTGCAAGGCTGCGTATCACGGCCCACGATGTGAACAAGGTATAAAAAGCACGTTTATTCCTTGACAGGAATGAAGTGGTTAAGATTTGTGTTTGGTTACATTTTCAGGCCAAATGCTGAACATAGAAGAGGGCGTATTACTTTCTCAGCTGTTTTAAAGGTTCTAAATATGAACAAATATGTTTCCAGTAGCAGTAATGCATCTCTAATGTGAGCTACAAAGGGGAGTCTTGCTGTTTCCTTGCAGTACAGTTTTAGTATAATAGTGTGTAGAAGAAGAAGAGTTTAGGAGGTTGTCGGTGGTCTTTAACAGTCAAGCTTCTACTCGATGAAGGTATCCAAGATATTTGGTTAGAGACTGCACACCATCTTAATCTTTTATGCATCTGCGTGTCTCATTGTAGAATGCGATCCAGGCTTTTTCGGGCCCGGCTGTGAGAAGCCATGTGACTGTCCAGGTGGAGGGTCATGTGACCCCAAGACTGGAGAGTGCAGCCAGCAATGTCCTGCAGGGCTTCACGGACATAACTGTCAACTGGGTAAGCAAAAAAAAAAAAAGATTTAAAGCACTTTGTAAAAGCCAATGTAAGAGCACATGTTCAGTTATTTTGATGTCTAATGTATGCAGTGCAGTTATTTTCAGATGTTTGGCTCGCATTAATAATATCACTCGTTCCTTTTAACCTCTGCAAACGCAGTGTTCTCCACAGAGCTCGATTCCACAGTGCACTCATGTGGTCACAGCTTTTATAGTGAAAGACCGCACAGTGTAATAATGTGTGTGAATTTGTAAACTGCATGGGCCGGCATACTGACACGTGTCAGCACGCATGCTTATAGTTTGCATAGTTGTTGCTTGTGCAACTGTGTGCCTTTTTCAAAGCAGCGCATTTTGTTATGTGTTTGCTCAGCTTTGTCACATTTTTAATTTCCCGCAAAGCATATAGATCTTTCTTTACTCCTCTATCCTCGCCTCCTTCTTCTATTCATCATTTGATAGCTTTGACTGATTACGTGGATGTAGTAGGTGAAATGCATCTATGAATTCACCTGGTCAGTGCAGGTGTTCTTGTTGTTGCAAACTACACAACTAGAAAGTAGGGTTCCTGTACAGCAGGGTGCCCTCTGGCTGTTTACTCTGCTGGTTGATGGAAAGTCCAACCCTCTGTGCTGTGCTCTAAAGTGATGCTGAATATTGCTCGGGAGCCTCTGGTAAAAACATCACTTTATGTCTCTGGGGAGCGGACTAAGATAACAGAGTTACCATGTGTCAGCACTAGTGTACAGTCCAAGCCTAGGCTTGCTGGGTTTGCAACCCAAATAAAAGTTTTTTTTCCTTTTTCTCTAGGTTGTCCATAGCTTAAGTTGCAGGCCAGGTCATGACAGGGGCGATTTAATTCAGTTATTACAGCAGGAGCTTTTGGCAGAGGCTGAATAAATAAGCATCAAGTGATTATGATTTCAACATTTTCACTTGTCCAGCTGCCTCTCTTAATGATTTTTTTCACTGTTGTGTAACCCAGTCTTTTATTTTTTCTCCTGTTACATCATGTCTGTTGTGTATTTTGTGTTGCTAGCCTGCCAAGCTGGAAGCTATGGAGAGAACTGTCTTCTGACCTGTGATTGCAGTGGAGCTCCTTGTGATCCCATAACTGGACAATGCATCTGTCCTGATGGAAAGATGGGACACTCGTGCCAGGAAGGTATTCATTATTGCAATGTCCTATATTAATAGAAAGAAGACAATCAATTATCTTTCTTGTTTGCAGGCTGGACATTTGTTACCCCTCTCAGAGAGTTACAGAAATGTGCAAAGGTTTTGAGCCATCCCTCTTTTCCTTTAATTTGCTGGGAAAAACACAAATAGAATTGTACAAACATTTTTTGCCTTATATACTGGGTTTCCATGTTATGTTTGGACATTTTTAAATAAATCACTGCACCTAACAAACTTGTAAGTCAATATCTTTAATGACGAACTTTAAACAACATTAACTCCCTTAGTCAATATTTCTTTTAGTTTCTTTAAGCAGGCTTCAGGAATAGTTCTCCAGGCTTCTTGAAGGACATTCAAAGCTCTTCTTTGGATGTTGGCTGACTTTTGTTCTGTTCTCTGTCAAGATGATCCCACACTGCTTCAGTAATGTAGAGGTCTGGACTCTGCGGAGGCCAGTCCATAACTGATAGTGATCCATTGTGTTATTTTTCCATATAGGTATATTTTTTTATTGATTTACCAGTGTGTTTGGAATCGTTGTATGATTGTACTTTTCAGATGATCTTCCATAGTGGATCAAAATCTCATGTTTTCATAACTCCTTCACTTTTTACAAGATCCCCGACCTCCCTCGTACATATAAACAATAATTTGGACCACAAATGTCAAATTTGGATTCATTATTCCTGACCTGTTGCCACTGATTTTCAGTGTGGGTCTTGTGTAGTTTGGCATAACTCAGCCTTTTTTCTCCCTGTTTTTTTCTTCCATAAGAATGATTTCTTGACTGCCGTCCTCACACTGACACCATTTTTGATGAGGCTTCAGTGAGCAGTAGCTTGTTCATCTGAAGAGTCAGATGGATCTTTGGGGTCCTGTGTCAGATGGTTGTTGGATTTTTTTCCTGTTTCTTAAGGACAACTTTCAATTACTGCTCTGAAGTATCATTTTAGGACTCCCACTTCTTCTGCTCACCATGACGATATGGGAAAGGTTTCAGATTCTTGGAGTTACCTCTGTTGGTGTAAAAATACCTTTTTTATTCCTTTCAAACTGTGTTGTCTTTGGCATTTTGTGTAAACTGGTTCATCTCAGGACTGGACTGAAAATGAGCTAAAAAGCAGTCAATGACCAAAGAAAAGCTTTGAGAGACATACAAAAAGTCTTGAGCACTTTTGCTCAGGATGACTTTAAAAAAATGACAAAAAAGTCTGAAAGCAAAATATTTTAAAAAATCGTGGATGGCTCAAAACTGCACTTTACTACAATTTCTACAATATTTGAATGTGTATTAAATCTGAGAAGTTAAAAACATAAATACTGCGTACTGCTCTATCAAAGTGAAAGGTACTTGCTGTTTCCCAGACTGCCCTGATGGATTCTGGGAGTCAAAGTGCCAGTCTTCTTGTCCTGAGTGTCAGAACAGAGGCTCGTGCAACAAGCAGACCGGTACATGTGAGTGTGAGCCAGGATTCATGGGACAGCTCTGCCAAAACAGTGAGTTTGCATGAAATTTCTGAGATTAAAACAAAAAAATCATTTAATAAACCAAATGTGTAAGCTGTAGCTGACCTTAATGCTGATGATAATATATTTAATGAGGCATACAACTTTTTTTTTTACTTATTCAACCTCAAATTTTAAAAAACAAAAACAAAAAATGATGATGTCACACTTGGATTTTGAAATTACTGTAATCTCCTCGACTTGCTTGAACACTTTAATTAAATTTAATTATAGAAAGCTGTGACAGAATCAGTTTTCTGATTAATCACCTGTGTTGTGTAGAGTGTCCTGCTGGGTACCATGGACCAGGCTGTCTAACACCTTGCTCTTGCCACCCTGATGCCAGTTGTGACCCACAGACTGGGAAATGCATTTGCCCTCCTGGAAAAAGAGGCCACGATTGTGCAACATGTGAGAATGTAAACAAATGAGACAAAAATAAGAGAATCTGACAGAGTAGCAGAGAAAATAACTCACCCTTCACTGTAATGTTTGCAGTATGTGATCCTGGTTTCTGGGGACAAGGGTGCACCAGTTCTTGTCAGTGCCACGAACAGTCTCTGGGCTGTGACCCAGTCAGTGGTCAGTGTGCGTGTGAGGCCGGCTACACAGGAGACCGATGTGAAAAGAGTAAGTTATTGCCTTAGCTACTAAATCATTTTGTATCATTTTGTATATTTTACTAAATGCTGCCACCTTGGGGCGATTTCAGTTACAGCACCACAGTCAATATTTTTTTGATTTTATGTTTAACAAGCACAATACAGTTTAAATGTTTTATTTGATCCTGATACTGTATAACTGTAGATTTTACATGTTATATAAATCTCTGTTTAAAATGATAGATGGAGACACATGTGGGGAGTCTTCTGGGTTTTTTTTTTTTTTTTTGGATTGGCATTTTTTTTAGTTGGACATTCAAGAGACCGTGTAATGTGCATGCTCCAATTCACAGAGTGTATGAATGGCACTTATGGTCGGGGCTGTGCCCAGCTGTGCCAGTGTGAGAATGGAGCCCTCTGTGACCATGTGAGTGGAGCCTGTACGTGCTCTCCTGGATATACGGGCACCTTCTGTGAGAAAAGTAAGCCATGTGTTGTCTCTGATGTTATTTCTAATCTTATATCTTTACATAAACATATATTGTGTTCCTAATATGCCTGTTTTATGTAGCCCCAACCTTGCTACAGCCTTAAAAATCTCAAAAATGTTATTAAATCACTTGCACAACTTTTTTTGGTATACTGGCTTTAGAGTGAAAGTTTGATTTAAGGAACTTTTAATTGCATTATTAGACGCAAATGTGGCTATAATTGTATCTTTATATGTACTTTAAGCTATTAACAGTGATTTTGGTTCCTTCTCACTTCAAGAATAAACCCTTAGGATCATTTTTTTTTTCTTAAACCTAATTCCAGAAGTAATCCACGTTTTGAGATCCGCCATGTCCTTCTGCCTCCCTCGCTTGCAGCTGCATGTGAACAAAACTTAGTCCATCCCTGAGAAGAAATGAAAGCCTTTGCAATTCCGGTACTCTGGATAACCATGCAACATTATTCACAATTGACTCCAAAATATGTCTGTGGCAGTCCCGTCATAAGCGGATGTCTCATTTTAATAGAATGCCATGTCGATCCTCTTTAGTTAAGCAAAGTAATTTAAATGTTTCCCTGCAAACTTGAACTGATCAAATCATGGATAAACACACTCCTTTGATTTTGTTCTTGTTTTCAGCTCATCCCTCCGGTGGACTGTTGTGTTTATGAGATTATGATGCATCTATCCATCCATCTATGCACTACATTGCACGATTCGTCAGAATTTAGTGAACCTTGCACACAATGATCACCTACTGAGTTTTTGCCTAAATCATGCTCAAGGTCAAGTTTTATGGGAACTTTTTAGTTTTCACAAGAATCACTTCTTTAGTGAAACCAGATTTGTGTGTCCCATGTATGACTGTCTGCAAATTCTCTTTATTTTTATAATAGCTGACCAGTCTCAACAAAAAACATACACAAAGCAATACCATGTGATGGGTCACATGGTGAGCTCATGACATCACTGATGTTCTAGATGCGCAATTGAAGCCAAAGTGGAGAATATATCACTTTCTCTTTCTTGAGGATTTAATGTTTTTCTTTGCTTTATTTGACATAATATCAGCATATATTAGCTTGAGCAAGAGGAAGTTGCAGTCAGTTATTTTTACCATTAATAAATTATTTTAAAAAGCCCCAAATCACTACCAATATAGTTTGGCCAATCATTTTTTATCACAAATGTAAATGTTTTGCAAAATGTAATTCCTGATTCTAGTTTGATGTAAGATTATGGCATTAACATGTTGCGTCTTTAAAACGGTCCACACTGAACGCTCCGCTCCATTCCTGCTGACATTTTTATTTTTCATCACTAGAGGGTGTTGCAGGACATTCTTCAATCTTTTCTCCAACTTCAGTGAAGCGTCCGCCAAATCCCACGACTCGTCCCGCTGTCCTTATAATATCATGAGCGAACCATTTCAGAATTCCAAGATATAATTTGTATCAGCATCCTGCCATAGCAAACCTTTCACATAACAAATATTCACCTGTATTTGTCCTGAACTACAAGACGTAACGACAGTCTGAGAGTTTTAACGATGTAATAGAGTTGTTTTGACTTGAAGTGGCCTCCTGTTATTACAAAGCAAAAGATTTACTGTGACTGTATTACTAGTTCCAGAAATTCATAGCGCCTCCCTAGTACACAGGGCATTGTAAATCACAGCCATGCCACACCAGAGGAGAGCTTCACATCCCTAGTCATAACAGGTTAATGGCTGCAGTCTGATTGGACGTTGCTGTGGAAATGGAGCTATCACTCTGACTAGATTTTAGTTTCTGAAGGCCCATTCCCCTCAAACAAAGGTGTCCAGTTTCTCAGTGTTCTAATGAGCCTCTTCCTTCAGGAAAAGCCAGGAAGAGGCCTTGGCTTGACAACGTAAAGACCTCTTTACTTGATCGGTTTCAAAGAATTAAAGGGAACAAAATGACTTCTCATTAGAACTTAGATCTTGTTATTCACAAAAGTAGTTGGCTCCACAAGATTCAGATAGCTTGATAAGGCCAAAGGCCTTGTTGTGTTCAGCATTCTTGTGGTACTGAGGTTGATGCTAAGCATTCCCATCAAGTATTATTGGAGGAAAGAGCCCTGACATGCATCCAGCACACAGCTTCTTCAATTAAAGCCGATCATGCCGCACTTCTGGTCCGCAGCTTTGATGTCTGCATCAAAAAAACAAAAACAAAACAGAGTTCATTTTGTTGCAGTAAAAAAGAACTGTGGTCTGAGGAGCATTGAACATCCGTGTTCTTGTTGAAGAAACCGGGCCGTTTTGTTGTTGCAGCATTGACCTCTTTCAGTGTACGCAGACCCTGAATAGAACCAGGAAGTTCTATTCTGAGTTCTCTCTATCCGCTCTATTTCTGTGGTCTGCTCTCCCTGGCTGTGTGGTCCCTGGACCTGCTTTATGGGCTGACAGCAGTGGCTCTTACACAACCGGGGATCTGGAAATAATCCTTCTGTCTTAAAGAGCTCATTTAGTCTCGAGATGGAGTCTTTCAATGATGGCACACAGTATGTGTGTGAGTTTGTGTGTGATGGTGGACCGAATCCTGTGTTCCTACCTATAAACAAAGACTCAGAGGGAAGACTCTGCATTTACAAACACTAGCAGACACTGGGCTCATATCAAATGACAGATTGCAGCTCTGTGGTTAATATGGAAACCAGTCGCCCCCTACTGGTGTATACAAATACAAAGTTTGTCATTCAAAATTGTGCAACTGCCTAAAGACTTAAAATAAAGTGCACGCGCTGCTGTAAACTTTCTCCGCTGAAAAGGAGAGTAATTGCTACATCTGTTGATGCTCTTATTGTTCCTCTTATTAAAAGGGAACATGACTCATCTGAGATGCTTTCTGTTTATATTTTAGCAGCAGAGATGTGTTGAGGTGCTCACGATATATCAAAGTAATGGCACTAAGGCATTTTTTCCTGCAGGACAAGCAATGCCAGCTTGTTGCCATGGTGTCAGCAAATGCTATGATAATAATAAACAGCAGACAATAAACCGACGATTTTGCTACCACAGAGTTAATGTACAGCTGCATTAAAATGACAGCATCCTCAGTGGGCTAGCTTTAATAACATCACAGCCTAACCACTACAGAGAGAGTCAAAGACGTCATGCTGTCAGCGTGGGAACACAACGACGGCCATGCCAGAAACTGCTGAGCAGCAAAGATACTTTTTTCCCAATTTGAGGCCTTGAGGCAGAAAAAAAGGAGGAGTGGACACCGTCATCAATTTGAGCGAGAGCAGGAGGGTATGATGCATTAACCGTAGGGGAACACCCTGACTAATGTGGCATTTATAATACATGAAACCACCAAGTTACACATTTTTGCCAATTTGTGGCTTCCTTTGGTCACGTTGCGCTCTGCTTTCCTTATTCACAGAAGAAGTAGTATATAAACGGAATGAAAGAGCTGCTGGCTGCTGAGATAATTTGGACAGACTCTATGCAAACCATTTCTCGCACACTGCTGCAACAGGAAACAGAAGAGGGTACTCGAAGAGAGAAATGTCAGTCAGTCCATGCTTTGGCGGGGAAATAGCAGCGTTCCCATAAATAAAGACCCGTGTGGGTGAAGTTTTTGTTTTGCAGGATACGACTATCATCCGAGTTTGCCTGTGATCTCTACGGTGACAAATTGACCGATCAAAAATATAGGCCGTGAATAAACAGAGTCATTCTTTCCTGCTCTAGTGAAGTCATGCTTACAGATAATATTTACATCCAAACAGTGGAAAGGCTCATTCATCCCGCAACCTCTGGCTAGGTTCCTCTGGATGGGGAGGCACTGTGTTTACCAAACTCTGTGAGTGTCACTTGACTATACACACACACTCGAGCGATTTCTCTAACTTTCCTTGAGAATGGGAAACAGACCTTAAACTGGCATCGCCTTGCATCTGCAGCAGCACTGTCGTGTGTGTGTATGTGTGTGGGTACAGTAACACCAGGCTTTGTTTTGTCGAGTGTTGGTGGGGCCTGTGGACTCAGCAGGTGCTCTATTTACCGGCTCTTTGTGCCCTCTCTAACCCCCC
>NW_024582767.1:80597-134045 GCF_018398535.1 Haplochromis burtoni
CCCCAGAGGGAACGGCCTCCGAGCCGCCATAAACTTTTGATGTGGCCCAGATCCACCACACATGTGGGACATGAGCTCACTTAACGAACGCAGACGCTTTGCAACAGCCGCAGTGTGGTACTGCAATTTGATATTGGTATTTTCAGTAGGACAGAGAGAGAAAGTAGGAAGAAGGGGAACAGAGTGAGAGTGGGAAAGGAAAAAAAAAGAACTAAATAAAAAAATATTGGCATCTAAACCTTATCCTCTCCTCTTTTTTCTGAAGCTGCCAGTTCTAACCAGTCGGATGTTTTATCTCGGCCCACAGTGTGCCCGGACGGCTTTTACGGTCTTGACTGTGGCCAGATGTGCGAGTGCAGGAACGGTGCCCGTTGCCACCACATCACAGGAGCCTGCCTGTGCACCGCCGGCTGGGCAGGACCACACTGCATTCTGGGTAATGGAAGCCACATCATTAAAACAGGGTGTGAGGGAGGCCCTCACTGCAGCCCATCACGACATCCTCTCCTTAAACTCAGCTATGAAGTGTTTGTGAACAATTATCTCTATAATGAGACATTGCCAATGACTTTTTTAGGGATGGGTAAGGGTGGAGAAAGGAGGGAGCGCAAGAGTGCCCTCTGGCATACATGGTTTAATTGAAGTCTATTCTGGATAAATGCACCCACATGTATATAGCGATCAACATTAGGAAAGGGAGAGCTCAACTTGGAAGAGACTTTAGCAGCTAACCAGTGTTCTCAGGCTGAAGTTTCTTGAGGATTTCATGCCATTGTTTTAATGAAGCCAGTGAAATACCCACTAAAGTCCTTAGTCTGTCATTCTGCAGTCTTATTCAAGACTTTCCTCTCGCCCACAGCCATTTTGTGGTTCTAACTACCAGAACCAGAGTGAGCAGAAAGCCACGAGCATGACTTAATCATGCACCTCTGTCATTATTGCATTTTCCTCTTTCTTAAACCCCAAATGCCATCTTGGACTTTGATTATTACTGCGTTTACAATATGGGTGCTAAAAACCATAATGTCTCAAATGACCAATTAGCTCTCACGTCTGTTTTCTAGGAATGCAACTTGAATATTATTGAATGTGTGTGTGTGCCTGCATGTGTGTGGCAGAATGCCCAGAGGGTCAGTTTGGAGAGCAATGCAGTCAGACCTGTGAGTGTCAGAACGGAGGTCAGTGTAACCATGTGACTGGGAGATGCAGCTGCACAGCTGGGTGGACCGGAGATAGGTGCCAACTGCGTGAGTGGCTCATCAGTTAAACTGCTAATTACTGAGCATGATGACCGTAATGTCAAAGAAGTCTATTTTTCAAACCACTGTGCTGTGTTGTAGAACTTTTTGGCAGTATAAATATCAGTCAGCAGACTCTGAAAACCGACGTTAGTCATGTTATCTATCTCGGGAATCTCTTGGCGCAGTTACTGCACTTGCAGAAATGACCTCATGATATAAGAAAGGCTAGAAAAATATAATAGAACGTTTGCAGTCAAAACTCAAATGCTTATACTATGTTGTGTGTATTCAGCCTGTCCTGCAGGACGATATGGAGGGCACTGTTCAAGTCAATGTCTGTGTCAAAATGGAGGGACTTGTAACAGGATCAGTGGCCGGTGCTCCTGCCCACTGGGATGGACTGGAGCAGCTTGCGAATTGGGTGAGTCTGACAGTACTATGGATTAAACTCTGTTTTTTACAACTTTTCAGCTGCCAGTTAATGCAAATATCTAATCAGCCAATCACATGGCAGTAACTCATTCCATTTAAGGATGTAGACATGGTGAAGACCACCTGCTAAAGTTCAAACTGAGCATCAGAATGGAGATGAAAGGTTTAAGCAGCGTTAAACGTGGTTGTGGGTGCCAGATGGGCTGGTTTGAGAATTTCAGAATCTGCTGATCTGCTGGGATTTTCCCACACAACCATCTCTATTGTTTACAGAGAAAGGCAAGAAAAAGAGACAATATCCAATGAGAGGCAGTTGTCTGGGAAAAAATGTCTTGATGATTTTAAAGGTCAGAGGAGAAGGGCCAGACCACTTCAAGCTGACAGGAACGCAACATTAACTCAAGTAACCACTCATTATAACCAAGGAAGGCAGGAGAGCATCTCTGAACAAACAACATATCAAACCTTGAAGCAGATGCACTCCAGTAATAATAATGGATTGCATTTATACAGCGCTTTTCGGGGCCCTCAAAGCACTTTACAGTTCCACTATTCATTCACTCTCACACACTGGTGGAGGCAAGCTACAGTTGTAGCCACAGCTGCCCTGGGGCAGACTGACAGAAGCAAGGCTGCCAGGTCGCACCATCGGCCCCTCTGGTCATCACCAGAGGGTGTCTTGCCCAAGGACACAACGACCGAGACTGTCCGAGCCAGCTCGAACCGGCAACCTTCCGATTACAAGACGAACTGCCAACTCTTGAGCCACGATCGCCCAGTAGCAGAAGAGCACACCAGGTCTTCTGCTACTGGGCGCCAGGTGTGACAAGCTACAAAACAGTAAACTGAAGTTACAGTTCAGTAAGGTTAACCAGAATTAGAAACTGAATATTTGAAAAACTATGATGGGCCTTGATTTCTGCTGCAACATTCAAATAGGACATTGTATCGCCTTGTATCAGCAGTTCAGGCTGGTGTTGTTGGGATACTTTATTGGTCCCTTCGTACCAACTGAGCATTGTTTAAACACCACAGCCTTCAATGCTTTCATTCCCTTTGTGACCAGTTTGTGTACTTTCTGATGTCTTCTTCCACAGCAGGAGAAAGTGCCATATCACAAAACTCCATCATCTCAAACTGGTTTCTTGAACATGACAGTGAGTTCACTGTACTCAAATGACCTCCCCAGTCACTGGATCTCAATCCAACAGAGTACCTTTGGGATGTGGAACGGGACATTGACATCATGGATGTGCAGCTGACAAATCTGCAGCAACTGTGTCATGTCAGTGTGGATCACAATCTCTGAGGAATGTTTCCAGCAACTTATTGAATCTATGTGGTGAAACAGGCAGTTCTGTAGGCAACCGGAAAGTCCAACTCACTGCTCAAAAGGTGTATGTAATAGGGGGATAGTGAATGCACATTGTAGGGAAGCTATAAGAAACAAAAGTTTTTTTTTTCTTGATTAAATATTTTGTCTTTCTGTCCCTGTCTTCATAATTTGGTGCCTTGGAAAAGCCATGTTGTATTTGTGTGATAAATTATTACTTGAATGTAACTTTTCTCTTAACCTTCCTTTCCATCTGTCCCAGAGTGTGAAGAAGGACGTTATGGAAAGAACTGCACCGAGGTCTGCCGCTGTATGAATGGAAGGAGATGCGACAGAGTGACAGGAAAATGTGTGTGTCTCCATGGTTGGACAGGAGACCTCTGCCAGTCAGGTGATTTCCTATACTTACAGCATAGTTGTTTTATCATAATCTACTACCTGCTGATGCGGGTTTTTTTTCAAAGACACATAAAATTGTAGCCTGTCTCTCAACATCATGAGAGACAGGCATGCCCCTGTGCTCCATTTGTTAACATTTGGATATCAGCAGCAGAAAGGTTTGTTTACTCCAGGAAAAGAAGCCGATAGCTTATAACATGGTATGTCAAAACAGTTTGTGCAGTTAGCCTTCCAAGCATATAAAAGGTAAACATCTTCTAAAAGTGCATCCTTGGCTGCGATGTTGCATGCTAACCGCAAGCGCTTGTGTTTTTTGTCTGAAGCCTGTTCTAAGGGATTCTTCGGGGAGGGTTGTGAGCAGAGGTGTGACTGTGCCCATAGTTCGAGTTGCCACCATGTGACAGGCCGCTGTGAGTGCGTGCCAGGCTGGAGAGGAGCCAGGTGTGACAAATGTGAGTGCGTACAGGACTGAGGAAATTGCGGCTGAATGAAACTGGCACTAAAGAACATAAGAGTGAAGTGACTGTGTGTGTGATGTGTGTATTGACTGACAGCCTGCCTCCCGGGGTTCTACGGTGCTTCCTGTGCCCAGCGGTGTCAGTGCCAGGCTGGAGTGTCCTGTCACCATGAGACGGGGAGCTGTGGCTGCCCAGCTGGACTCACAGGGGCTGGCTGCGAGAAAAGTAAGAAGGAAAACAAAACCTGTCTGAATGAATTCTAATCATGAGGTGATTAGTGGCTTGCTTGCTCAATTTTTAGATCTTAAATATCCACAGACTTTCACTAATGTCCTTTACCTGTAACAGGTAGTCAGGAGAGTATACCTACATGGCTTACATTTGAGGCCATTTAGCTACCTTGTTGATAAAAACACTGTCGCCTTGAAACAAACCAATTGTGTGCTTGTGAGAATGTTTCATTATTCAAACCGTACCCTTAAGGAGTGTATATAAGCAGCGTCCCTCCTCAGCCCTTCACTGCGCCTTCTACTCACCCACCCTCCTCCCCTTCCTTACGGCCTCAGCTCCGTTCCTCTCCTCACACACTCCCCAGACATCTGATAAATGTTACACACCGGTTGCCAAGTAAAACAGAAGGCATTGTTTTTGTCTCCTCGGCGGCGGATAAGGGCTTTTGGAAGGCAGACATGCATAATGACAGCACCGTAATTGCCTCTTTAGTCTGGAGTCCTTTCTTATCTGTCCCCCACGCTGCCTGCTGCTGCCTGACTGAGTAGCTTAGTGCTGCGGTCTCACCCGAAAACATGCTCGGTTCACAGATTCATCTTGTTCCCTATGACTGATTGTCTGGGGACTTCATTCATTATTGTGATGAGCGCATATGTATGTATGCAGACAGGGTGTGTGAAAGAATGTCCCTCTGTGTTTGCCTGGGTTTGGGCACCAGGGAAAGTTGCTGCGAGTTTTGGTGTCATTAGCAGTCAATACTGAATGTCCCAGTATGTTCGCAGGATAATCTGAGGAAGGAAAGGGAAACGGCATGCGTCTTTGTTCCCACATACTATTGAATGTGTGCATAAAGGCCTTATCTGCTGCCGTATCACCAGCACTATGGTTTCTTTTCGGGTGTGCAATGCCCATCAGGGTTAACAATGAAAAATTAAGACTGCATTTGAGGCTCATTCCTTTTCATTTTTATTTATTTTATTTATATCCAGAAATATGTATCTTCTTTTAACAAAGCTTTAATTAACACACACGTTTTAGGCTATAAATTAACAATAGGATTTTCGAAAGCTTACTAATTAACATGCTTTTAAACTGCACTGCAGCCCCAAACGTCTTTAGATATTACCAATGGTAGGTTCAGGTCAGAAGGCAAATACCCGACACAGCTACCTGTAAGCACCCCAGCACAAAGTTCATTTTAGGTCTTTTTACACTGATTCACAACCTGCTGCGCACTCTTCTTCAGGCAGCACTCATTCCTAAATCAGTATCAGTATTTCCATTGGTAAGAACACCGCCGACTCAACCCACCTCAATCTCTGTGCTCCATTTGACGCTTTGAGAGCTTCAGACAAACAAAAAATCAGAATATATATTTACACACAAACATATATATATATTATAAAGATATTAAATTATAAGCATAATACAATACCACTGTCTTTGATCCAGCTATGAGAGGTTAGTTGTTCAGCTGACCTGTGCATCAAAGATTTATCATTCACCTTTGAACAAAGAAGGTAAATGATCCCAAAAATTGCTTCTTACATTCTTCTGTTGTGCTAATGTGCGTGATGTGCTGCCGGTTTGATCATTTTAGCCTGCCCTGCTGGAGTGTTCGGACAAAACTGCACCAAGCTGTGCCAGTGTTCAGGAGACCAAGCGCAGTGCCATCCGGTGACGGGGAAATGTAGCTGCTTGCCCGGTTATTATGGGCCGCGATGTGGGCTAAGTAAGTATACTGTTAATCTTCTGTTGCAACCACTGGCTAATAAGACGCACCTGCTATTATCCATTTATTTATTTAGTTTTTAATAAAACAGGAAGTCTAATGAAATAACTATTGCTGCGGAGTACATATTTGGCTACACTTTAGATTTGCATGACTCAATGATATGTTTAATTTAAGCTAGTAATAGTTTTGTGTGTCTGGTTTTTCTGTAGGATGTAGAGCGGGGACTTTTGGGCCGAACTGCAAGTCCAGGTGCAGCTGCATCAATGGTGGTCGCTGTGACTTCAGGACTGGTTCCTGCTACTGTCCTCCTGGCTTCATAGGCAGCGACTGCAGCTCAAGTAAGTCAAGAAAGTTTGAATGTCCTTGTCCTCTAATAAAAGTCATATTTGCGAGTCATATTTCTGCCTACTTATACTTATAGCTTGATTAGAGTCACAGTCTTTCTTTTACCCTGTCACCTTCCCCTCACTCCCAACCAGTTGCGGCAGATGGCTGCCCTACCTGAGCCTTGTTCTACTGGGGGGGTTTTCCTGCTACAAGGGAGTTTTTCCTTCCCACTGTCACCAAGTGACAAACCTTGATTTTCTCTGCATTATTGTAGGGTCTTTATCTTACAATATAAAGTGCCTTGAGGTCAATGTTGTTTTGATTCAGTCCTATATAAATAAAATTGAATCTAACTGGATTGATTTAGAGACTTTTTTGATACAACCATTCTTTATGTTGCGTTACAAAATTCTGGTCGACATCAACTGAAGTAATGCAGATGCCTGTAAAATTAATACATGCATAGTTTTTAATTTGTTCTTTCATATGGATGAAAGCATATCTATTCATGCAGGTTGTCCAAGTGGATACTATGGGAAAGACTGTGCTAAGATGAGCACGTGTGGGGAAGTTGGACAGTGTCACCCAGTAACCGGGAGGTGTATCTGTGGCCCTGGTAGGATGGGATTGTCCTGCGAGCAAGGTAACGTTAAACTGAGGATGTTTATTTGCAGTATATTAGTGCAAAATTATATATTTGCAGAATTTTAGATGCAAAGTGGCAAGAACAGTGCTGCACATCAGAGAATGATATTCAAAGAACTACAAGAGTAGTTTCAAGACTGACTCTAAACAGGATGCATACTGGCTCATTTAACATTTTGCAGCAGCTTTAAAGCAAGAAGAAATGACTGCTAGATTACAAGTGTCACCTCGCTGTTCAACTTTAAGCAGAACCATATCACACATATCAAACAGGCTTTATATTTAGACATTTTTCTTTTACAATCCTCTCGAGTTTACAGAGAGTCACCACTGAGACTGCCATGCATCATTAGGAACCACTGGCTCTAATGAGTTCTTTAGAAACAGGACACTTAACTAGAAATGAGAAACAACCACTAAAATGAGGGTGTAGTTTTCAACATTTTCCCTGTGTATTTAAGTTACAAATTCTCCATTTCCTCAGTGTAAGCGCTGCGATGATCACAGGGCTTTTATTCCCACTAAACAGAGGCAGAGCTGAGTTTTCTTAATCTCTCCTTTTATCAGCAATTCAGCTGGATTGCAAACGGGGAATTTCCAGCGCTGCCTGCACTAAATGTTCTCGTCTTCAGCCTCCTGCATGTACTTGGACATACCACCTCTTAAGTTCCTCTTGTTGAATGTTTACATAAACCTAAAGTGGCTCATTCTCTGTGTTCCGTGTCGCTGGATTTGGCAAGGAAGCAAATAAATAAACAGGGGAATCAAAGACGGCTTGCTTATTGTTTTCCCAATCTAAATTACCCAGAGAAACATGATTATTCTTTTATATCAGCGCCAAATTAGGCTACTTTGCCATCTCTTTAGAAACTGTTGCTTAAATAAACACGAGCGTGGTTAGTGCAGTCGCGTTTGTGTGTGTGTGCGCGCGCGCGTGTGTGAAAGAGACAAGGGAAAGCGCGAGCTGTGCACTGTGTGTGTTTTATGTTTGGTGCAACCACTAGTGCTTTTGCTGAACAGAAGAGTTCTTGTGTATTATGATGTTTCCTGAAAATTGTTTCTCCAGTGTGTCCCAGGGGGCGCTATGGCATGCAGTGCAGAAACGCTTGCAGCTGTCTGAACGGGGCTTTGTGTGACCCCAGTGATGGGTCCTGTAAGTGTGGCCTCGGCTGGACTGGACCCCGCTGTGAGACAGGTACTCCAGATATTCTACAATAAAAAAAATCCTAAACTCAGCAGAATTTGATTGTGGTCATTTCAAATTAAAAGCCAACAACAAACTTTATATTGCAGTAGTTTGCAGTAGTTTCCCCATTATTAGCTACATGATGGACTTCAGTCTGCATTTATGAAGAAGACATTTTCCCCAGTTTTAATGTTTTCAGTGTTTAATGTTTGATGCACACATTTTTTACTTTTTTACTCCAATAATCATCACTCAGGCTTATATGTCACATTTCTTTCTAGTGTTATCAACCCATTGTGTGTGTCTGTGTGTGTAGCCTGTCCACAGGGAAAATATGGGCTTGATTGTGCACAAGACTGTCCATGCCTCAACAATGGGACCTGCGACCGCTTCACTGGCAGCTGCAGCTGTACTGCAGGATACTACGGCCACTCCTGTCAACACAGTATGCAAACCCTCACTCGAAATAAAGAAAAGAAAACTTGGTTATAAGGTTACTAGAAGTCCCGTTGACATTATGAAATGTAGATCTTTTTCAAACTCCCCTGGTCACATAGAAGACTGAATGAATCCAGATAAAACACTTTTTTAACCAACCTAAATCCTCTGTCTTGTGTTCCTCCCAGCGTGCCCATCTGGGTTTTTTGGAGTGAATTGCGCACACACCTGCGTTTGTAAGGTGCTGCAAGCGTGCGATCCTGTGACAGGCAAATGTGCGTGTCCACCGGGCTACCATGGCTCACAGTGCCAAAGACGTAAGTATGTTACATGCAACTACATGGGAGTAAAGGTTAAACGAGTAACAAAGAGGGATATTTGTAATTCAGCATGTCTGCGAAGACTTAAAACACAGCAGTGCTCACAGTCACATGTTTGTGCTCATTGTTAAATGGCCACCTGGATAGCCAGCTGCGACTGTACATGGGGAGATATGAGCATGAATGAATGAGAGACTTCCAGCAAAATGTGAGTGTGTGGTGGCTGGCAGACAGGCTGTTAGGTAGGTGGGCAGGCAGGCTGGTTATTTGATGAGAGACGGGTGTTTCCCTACTGCTTAATGCATTCTTGTTACATCCTCATGCCCTCCTGCAAGCTTGTGGGGCTCTCAGCCCCAGTTTGAGTGCCTTAATGGCCACTTCAGTACCAGCAGGAGATAGGACTGAGCACTGAAGAGCAGCTAGAAGGTAGAAGGACACCGACCTGGATCGATCAGGGTGTTTGTGTCTATCTGAGAAAATGTTTATGCACAGTTTCTTATAACTAAATGCTGTTGTTAGTATGTGAATCCATTCATTTCCATTAAATGTATATTTGCATGTGTGCTAAGAACTAAATTTCAATTTCCAAAATGTTTATTAAATGTGTTAATCGTCATCTTGTTCTAAAAGGGATTATGTTAAAAAAAAGGATATTTTTACGTATACACGTGTTATCAACTACTTACAGCAGGTTTCAGTGCACTCCCAGGCTATTCATGTCTAATGAAGCAGTTTCCGTGTAGTTAAAGAAGAACTTGAATGATCATTACTGCATTTTTCAAAGTATGCGTGTGAATGTTTCTGTTTTTTCTTCTCAGGATGTGAGGCTGGCAGCTTTGGACCGAACTGTGAAAGATCATGTGACTGTGCTGGCGAGGCCCCATGTGACCCATCGACAGGACGCTGTCTCTGTCCCCCAGGAAGAACGGGGCACAGATGTGAAAAAAGTAGATATTACTTTTATTAACATGATTCACTTAAATCCAAAATAGATATTAAAAAAAGATCACTTAGGGTGTCTTGCGTCAAGTCTTTCCTTTCTTTAAATTTCCTCATTTCTTTCACTGTGCCTTTTTTTTTTTTCTCAGCCTGTGACGAAGACCGTTTTGGCCCTGAGTGCTCCCTGCTGTGTCGCTGTTCTGACAGGGCCCGCTGTGATAGGGTGAATGGACGTTGCCTGTGCCCGCTCACCTGGCTTGGCCCTTCATGTAGTGAAGGTAAACACACGAAGAAAATAGATACTTGCACTATGAGACGCATAGTGCAAGTATCTAAAAGACTTGAGCAACCTCTAATTTTTGCATATGTGTGGAAGTAAATGGGAAATAGGTGGAGGAATTTATTGAAGTCTGCAAACATACATGGAAATACAGCATACAAGGCAAAATACAAGTAGTCTTCAGGAATAGTTCTTCAGGCTTCTTGAAGGACATTCAAAGCTCTTCTTTGGATGTCGTCTGCCTTTTGTTCTCTGTCAAGATGATCACGCACTGCTTCAATAATGATGAGGTTCAGGCTCTGGGGAGGCCAATCCATCAATGATTGTGTTGCACTGTGTGCTTTTACTGCATTATAAGTGTGTCTGGGATCATTGTCATATTGAAAAGCCATTGTCAATCAGATCATTTTCAGATGGTATTGAATGGTGGATCAAACTCTGATGTAATCTGATGATCATTACATCACTTTTAAAATGATTTGGTTTTAGGCCTTCCACTTCTTCGTTTTGTCTTCCATTTGTCAAGTTTCCTCATTTTTTTTAGGATAGATTGCATAATATATATTGCATGATATATCTCATATCACGCTTTTATCTATGAAACTCATGGGAACCACCTTGGTGGTACAAAAATACTATGTTATGTCTGTCAAACTGTCTATTGCATTTTTTGTAGATTCAGTTAAATAAGAGGGAACAAAGCTGCTAGTAGCAAAGGGCCTGAAAATACAGTTCAAAATTAGTTCTCTGCTAAGTTGTCTGTTATATCGCAAAACAAAAAAAAGAAAGAAAAAACATTCCTCTAATATTGATCAGGCACAAGAATTGGAATTAAAAAGACTGAAAAATTAGCCAATGAATGAAAATGTTTTTGAAAGACCTTCAGAAAGCCTGGGGAACTATCAAGACTACTTAAAATCACAGGAAAGTACAATATAAAGAAATGAGGTGTGACTCAAGACTTTTGCACAGTATTGTAGACACAGACAACCATGTATCATTACATGAGAGGACTACAGATTATCTGCCTAACCTCTATCATCATTTAACCTTAAAGAGTGTCCTCCCCTTTCAAATTAACAATTCACATTGTGAGCACTGACTTTCTGTCCCCTTTTGGGAGACACCAACCCATAATGTGTCTCTGTAAATCCACTCAAGTCCCCACAACATGACTAATACCTGACCACACACACGCACACACTCGCACACACAGAAAACATAGACACCCAGGGTCAAGGGCTGTAAAGCTGAACCAGCTTTAGTGAAATACTGTGTCATGAAGTGTGAGAGGCTGAGCCCCATCACTCTGTGTGTCACCCTGTCTCTCTCAATAGCTGCTCCCGTCTCCTGACAGTTATTTTAATCTGCACCCAGCATGAAGCCAGTCTTGAAGCTGTCTTCATTTTACCTCCTCAAAGCCAAGCGCACGGGGAGACTACGTAGCAGTAACTTCTCCTCCAAAATCCCCAGAACATTTGCTTTTGATTTGCAAATAGTGCTGATGTCTTCTTGCCTCTTTTTTTCTTTTCAGCACCGCTCCACCAAACCCCGGGAGTGCTGAACTTCTCTGTGTCCCAAAGAAAGAGAAGAACAGGCAGCAAAACCACATAACCCAAGCAGAGGTACAAACATCTGACTGGGTGTTCAAACACAGGACTTGGCTCAGTGAAGCATTACTCAGATCATCTCGGTAAAGGTAATGCTGGTGTTAATATGTTCGCTCAAACTTGTAGTCGGCTGTCAGAAACTGGCACTCAATCACCAAATCCCAAGCTCGGGGGCGATTAACTAGTGGACCTGGCATGTGAGAGGCCTTCAAAGGAGCATGAACTCAAACGTACCCAGTCAATCTAAAATTAAAAGTTCAGAGTTACACAAGCTTCTTAGCAATACGCACACACACACACACACACACACACACACACACACACACACACACACACACACACACACACACACACACACACACACACAAACAAACAAATACCTGAATTACATTTGTTACTGACACGAGATTCTTTTCATCCACTGCCACTTTTTTTATGTGGGTGTCCATAAAAGGCTTAATGTTTAGTGTAAAAGAATGCCAAGCATATATCTATGTAAAAATAAAAATGTATGAAACAGATTTAGAAATACCGGGGCAGCTTGTTTACTTATTTTAAAACACAAAAGATGAACACACACAGAAAAAGTCAACGCGAGACACAAAAATATGGTCCAAAAGTGAAAAAATAGAATATTTTATGTGCACCAAAGTGGCCTGTTAAATGCTGGAAAGAGTCTCACAGTGGTGCTTGCACTTTTCAGATACATTTTTTGCA
Organism: Haplochromis burtoni; assembly: GCF_018398535.1. Lineage (NCBI taxonomy): Eukaryota > Metazoa > Chordata > Actinopteri > Cichliformes > Cichlidae > Haplochromis > Haplochromis burtoni. The sequence goes on from NW_024582767.1 coordinate 92,889, forward strand.
TTTTAATGTTAACGCTTTTCCCTCTGAAAAGAATGAAGATCAGATAACCAGTTCATTTGTGAAGAAGCTGGCTCTGGGACACAATAATGGCCCAATATTCGTCTCAACTCACTTTAAGGTTAAGTTTGGCTTGACCAAATTTAATTTCCCTGCAATTCAAACACTCAATTTATTAGCGCTGACCACAGGTTTTCCTGGTGCAGTGCTGGTCACGAGTCATTACATTTAAACTTCTTTCAGATTTGTGTTCGCCGAGTGAGCTGCTGACACAGAGGTGGGCAATTTTACAAAAAACCCCCCAAAAAACAACAACAAAAGAAAATGTTACTGCACTTTTCTCTGGACTTACAGTAGTAGAAACTCATTTCCCCCTTTCACTACTGCACTACTTTTACAAGACATTTTATCTCGATTGGTGTTCGTCTGTTTTTATTTTTTGTAAAAAACTGTATTTGTATTATATCTCAGGTCGGTGCCAGTTGTATCACTCGTAACCCTACTGTGCTCATTTCCTGGCATATCAGTGGTGCTACATTGTTTAAAAGAGAAGATACATTTGATTTATCAGCCAGTTAGTATGTTTCATTTTGTCATCTGTGACAGTGCCGTGAACCAAATAAATAACAACAAACACATCTGTGGACATTTCCTTTAACTAACCATCTATTTTTTTTGTAATGTGTGCTATGAACGCAGCGTTGCATGGTATTGATTTTTGTGATCCCTAAGTTGTGTGGGCTGGGGGTTTGGGGGTGGGGGGGCAATAAGGTATGGGTGGAGGTTTCAGCTGTCATTGAGAGCTATGGGATCATGTGGCTCTTAGTGTGTTTGTGTGTGTCAGTGTGCAAATTTGAGCAAGGCAACTACCAGACATCTCTCATCATCAGCCTGGGCAGGGTCAAGCATTAAGGCCATGCCTGCCTTCCTGATAGTAAACGGTGGGTTACCTGAGCTGAGTGTTAAGGTGTGTGTGTGTGTGTGTGTGTGTGTCAGCATCAGAGAGCAAGTGCACTCTCCCTGAGGCATTTTTCATGTCCACTGGAGCGCTTTCTCTCCCGTTGGCCAACGGCGGCTGTGGTCCGGCACAGGCGGGCAGGTGCCTGGACCATACATGCACCCTATATCCAGGACGTCCTGGGTTGAGTGATGGGTGAGCGAGCTCAGTACCAGGGGACTCTCCCCCCACCCCACCCCAAACACTCACTCTCCAGTGAGGCTGATGGATGGCGGCGCGCTCCTGCTCGCCCCATGTTGTGACAAGCAGCAGATGTTCTCCAATAATGTTTATCGGCTGGGCCTTCATCTTCAGATGACACACACCTGTTTCCAGTCAAACACGCCCAGAGAGGCCATCCATCCACCGAGCTCTGGGTGGCCGCTGCACCACCGTATCAGCCTCTCCACAGCAGCACGCTGGGCGAGTAGCACCGTAAATAAGGGACTGGCATGGCAAAATATCTAATCTAAATGGCTACAAACAAGAGATGCTTACCACGCTGTTGTGCAGAGGCTTGGCTCTTCTAGTACTGATACTGCATTGATACAGTATGTTTCAGCGTCCTTGTTTTTTTGTTTTGGTTTTCTTTTGCATGATTTGAGATATGAAAAGCTTTTTGAGAGTGCCAGAATTTCAAAGGACACTTTTGTTTCATTGCAAGTAAATGAATAAAGCATGGCCTTTGTGCAGAAAGACTTTACGAGCGAACACAAAATGCCCCACTGTTGCACGCATGCTGGCTTATCAGGGAGCGAGAAAAAGAGAGGGCTGGAGGAAACTGTCGATGAAATAGCCCGTAAAAGGTAAGATCGCATCATGGGTACTTTTTCGCTGTAATTAAACATACGCCACTCTTTGCAAGAGAGATTCTATCACTTTGCTGCCATAGCTTCACGTCCCAGAGATAATTTCTGCCCCTCTGCGTTGAACCAGATCTCCCAGAAGGCCACAGTGTTTTGAACTCCAGCTGACAAAGCTGTCTGCTCAGATAAAAGAGTGAAGGGGAAATCATTTCAACACGTCCTGCACCATTTGTTTGGTTGCTGCCTGAAAAAATAAATCTTAAATGTCGGGGATGTAAAAAAGATTTGTATCAAGAAACTCTCCCACACTCTGGGGGCGCGTGGTGTAAAGAGCGTATCTTTGGTTTAGACATGTCGGCTTGTTTGACTACAAGCCTGAAGAAAGGTTGACTCTTTTTTTTTTTTTTTTTTTTTTTTGTCTTTCAGCAGAATTTATGTTATCACTTGCTCTAACTAGACACTCACTATATTTGAAGTTTATTTAATTAACTGGGAGAGTTTTTAAACCCAAATTTTGCAGGTAGGTGCACATTGCTACTTCCACCACTGGGGGGAGCTCAGCACAGAAAAGAACTTTGACAGAACTCTGATTCAAGTGAGTGCACATAAATGAATGGATCATGCTGTATGCTAATTAATGTCAGCATATATTGTCAATTTTGTGCTACAAACATTTTATGTTTAAGTGACTCCAGAAGTACCAAAACCAAAATATGCATGCCCAGTCCTTCAACAATGGAGCCGATAGCCTCTAATCTAATCCATGAGCAAGAGAGGAGATGATTTCAATAGCAGGCCTCAAGTGGTTCTGCCACCACGCCTATCCTGATTAGACTCGTCATATTAAAACCATGTGCACGGCTGGGCTGCTTTGTCTCGGTCTGTTCCTCGGGACTCTACTGAGTGTCCATCAATAACACTAATGGCCCGTAGCCTCCAGGGAGAAAAACGAACAGCGTAATGAAACCACAACCTTAAACTCTGCTGCTTTCCAAGAGAGAAGAAGAAGAACAAGTAGTGAGGAATTGGTTTGGTTGTCCTGTACACACATGGGACATAGACAGAGGACGCGCTACCGTAACTGTAAACACAACAGAAAGTTGATGAGGTGGTTTGCGGTGTCTCCCCACTCAAACACACACACAAGCACACACTCAGAAACACACTTTGGCCAGCTGTTAGCTTTAGTGTCCCTTCATACCAGCCCCTCATTCCTCCCTGAAGGATACACTCCCACACCCCTCCGTGTCTCCTTCTCTGCAATGTTTCCCTTGGTGTCTGAGTCAGCATGGGTGCCAAGTCAATCAATGTGAGAGCTGCCAGCTGTGATGGTCTCTCTCTCTCGCTCTCTCTCTCTCTCTCTGAGGGTGTGATGTATGTTCCAGCAAGCGGAGCAGGGCAACTGCACACCACACGGGGCTGACTGCATGGACGGGTGGAAAAGGAAAGGAAAAAAGGGTTTAGGGTGAGGAGAGAAAGAAGGAGGGGAAGATAGGAGGGGGGGAAAAAGAGGACGGTGGCTGAACAGGAGCTGTAATGAGGCCTGATGGATTCTGAGGCTGTGCCAGATGCCCCATTAGCTGAGTGGCTCTGAGCCCCACGAAGCACTGCCCACAGAGTGCCCACCAGACTACACACACACTGTAGTGGCACAGCACCTTAAGGGCCTAAACCCTGCGAAACAGAAACACACACACTTCTCACATTTAACTAAAACAGATTGCAGTGACTAATGTACACTCTTCTGTCTCACTTCCTTAGCTGTTTAAACACACACTTACACACACATTCATCCAGGGCCTTGCCAGCCACACACGGATACACACTGAGCCCTTTATGAGAAGGTGTGGGTTAATGACGGCAGCGGCTCGTCCCAGTGTGTTGATTAAGTGTGAGTGGACACATGGGTGACACTGGCATGTTCCAATCAACACTGATCAAACCAGTGCACACGCCAGTGCCAAACACACCCTTGTGTCACTTCGCTGCCCACGAACAATGGAACTATACACTGTGCTGTCCATTCATAATATTTTTGTGCTCTTTCCAGAGCCAGTGCCTTTGGACTTTTGTCTAGGGAAACTTTTTATGTAGGTGATGTAATTACATGGGCAATTTGAATAGCAGCGGGGGCAAGACCTCTGAGGTTCTGGTGGCTTAATGCTGCAGCAAAGTTAGTTGCCAGATACAGTCAAGGTGTAACTGTTGTTTAGCAGTTTCCTCTATTGCACCTGCAGAAGTGTGCATCATTGCCTTTCTGAACTCATGCAAATTGATTGGAATTATCTCTGAACTTGATGCATATATATTTTTAATTCACTTAGTAAGTCTCTTAGTAACTAATTAGTAAGCCTCTTAAGACATTGCTTTTTTTTATGCGATATCTGCCATTTCAGCAGCATATATAACACCAGGGTGATGTGAAGGGGGCACACAAAAGCTGTTTTAAGAAAGGATACCAGTGACTATGAACAATGTAAAAGAAATGTTTTGTAAGTGTAAGCAGACAGAATTCAAATCCTGCTCTGAAGTTCCCCGTGAGCTCCAGAGAGCTTTATAGTGTTATTCAGGTCATTATTTTGGCTTTGAGGCCAACAACTTGACTGCTTTGGTTGACTTTCACTAACCTTATGGTGGTGGTTTTGGCAGAAGTGAGTAAAAAGCTGTAAATATTCACTTTTACACGACCTCCTCTGTTACTTCAAAACAATCAGTCACACGATGATAGTACAGAACAGGGCTTTCAAACATAATGCCTGCGGGCTAAAATCGGCTGCCCAGTCCAGCGCGTTGGACAGCTTTAGAAATGTGAGGGAGTGGATAGATTTTGAATCTCTAACTGTATTTTTAAAGGGTTTTCAGCTTTTGCTGTTGATAAAGACCCCCACCCTCATTGTCGCTCACACTACACCACAGTACAAGGAGATTTTGTCAATTAATGAAAACTTTACATTCTAAATTTATAATTACAAGACAGTCTGAGTGATGAGCTACCAGAATCTTTTCTGTAACTTTTCTTTTCATTTATGATTAAGTTTCACTGGTCTGCCCCACTCCAAATCAAAGTGGACTGTATGTGGCCCACAATGGAAACTTTGACATCCTTGGTGGAAGACCTTCACTCCTGATGGAGTTTTCTGACTCTTAAGCTCCAACAGGAATTAGAAGTCAGTCAGTTTTTCAGTTTCCAAATGATTCAAATTTTCTTTTTTTTTAATTGGATCAGCAGATACAAATGTGTTCTGGTTGCTGACAAACTTCCGTTGTCAGATAAGCTTGAATGAGTCCCCAATAGTGCAGATGGCACAACCCATACTCAAGACCAATATCATGTCACTTCATTATGTTCCTAGCTTGCAAGATCACTACCGCTGACCTCATCAAAGCTGGACGACCCATACTGACCTCATCAACGCAGCGTGACCCACTATGACCTCGTCAAAGGTGGGCAGCCCACAGAGCCCGGAGGGCTGACGATGGGCCTTAGAAAAACAACCCATCCATTAGGGTGCCAAGAGCACTGTAAATGTAGAGTGTCAGCGCCAGCCATCTTCACTGTCATGCCCAATTCTCCAACCCCCCACTTGAGCTACTCGCTGGACAATGGGGCCACTAAACCTCCAACCCTCCCAGCCACAATGTCCGCCCACGTTGGCTGGCAGCAAGCAGTGACGGGGGCAGGGGGGTGCCGGATGGGGAGGCCTGCTGCAGGATGGGACTCTTATTGAGTGTTTGAGCGATGAGCCAGGTCATCACATCTACCCACCTCATCCATCATGCCCCACAAACGGACACAAATAGAGAGGACACATTCCTGCCTCCGCTCCCACTACCACATTCAAGCCCTCTCCAGCCTTTTCTCTGCGTCTCCGTCACTTTGTGAGCCAAGGCCTCAAGAAAAAAATAAAGAGGACCAGAGTTCAGACTCTCCCTCACTCTTGGAGGCCATGGGAGCGCCAGAAGAAAGCGCCAGGTGGTGTTCTGACTCTTGTCTCTTAGTATAAATTTTGACGTGGGTCAAAATGATGGGCAGCCAGAAGGACTGTATGGAGTGAGGAGGCGCGAGGGAAATGGACGGACAAAGAGCGAGTAAAATTATTTTCTGGAGTAATAAAGAGAGAAACGAAAACATGTCAATCCACATTGTAGTCCTTTATTTCTTAGTTGTTCCTCCCACAGTATTGAATTGAAATGCATAACAGTTACATTGTAGAAAGCATTAAAACAAAGTACCTCAACTTGCTGATTACTTTTTAAAGTCGATTATAAACAAAAACAACGACAAAAAACAAATAAACAAACCAAAAAAAAAAGAAGAAAAATCTGGTCCCTCAAAACGGGAAAATAAATGAAATTAATCTGTTATTTATCATAAGTTTGGCACAAGGGATTAACATGAACCGAACATCACACAAGCTTGCAGACAACCGTAGAAAATGTCAGATACAGATCTTATCAGACCAATCATGCGCTTATGAAGAAATTATACCTGGCTTTTTTATTATTAATTCCTTATACTGTTTTTCTTTTTTTTTTTTTTTTTTTTTTTTTTTTTTTTTTTTTACATTTGAATCAATAAATTGTCATAGAAAAAACCCCTAAGTAATATCTATTCATCAACTGATTTCATTAGTAGAATAAGGAGTGAATTGTATGTTTTAATACTATCCGGCCCTCAAATGTAATCTACAAACCCCATTGAACTGTGGGATTGGCCCGGCTGGGAATCTCCCCCTTGCCCGGGCTAAGAGCAGTGCTATTCAGTAAACAAACTACAGTTTGCCAAGAAATAAATACAATTCTCAAAATACAACAGCAAATAACAACAACAACACCAACAGAAACCAAAATGAAAAACAAAATCGTGATTGTCTAAAAATGAAAGACACACAAGCATGGAGTAGCTAACAACTAGCATTCGGGCTATTTAGTGGTATTGTTGGTGGACTAGGATGGATTCAAGGGCTTTGAAAAAGACTTATGTCCTCGACAGAACAACAGTTAACTTCAGCACTGGATACTTATTTCAGTAAATTAAACAAAACAAAACAAAGCAAAAAAATCGTCGTGTTTTCTTCTCTTCCACTAAACAGACAATCTATTTATATCCTTTCACAGACATCGCAGGTGGGCAGGATGGAGTGCAGTGGACAACAGTTGTCAGACACTTGTGTACAGTGCTATGATTGTGCAGACACACACAGCTATGAAAGATGCAGATGGGAGACTGGCCTGATTTTAGTTGAGCAATTGCTATCTTATGTTTGTACTTCAGTTCAGTTCAGTGATATTAAAGCACCGCCAGTGCTATCCTTACATGGAACGATTTTCATCTGAACCGAGGTTGCTCGCCCGACCTTTTAATGTTTTATCATCATGTATTCATGGGAAACACCTGTTGATCTCTCCGGGGGTTCAAAGGGAATTCTCGTTCTGGTTCTTATGCTTTACACACTGTGAAACATGCTAGGCTGAAACCAGCTGTCTTAGACGCCACCAGTGTTACTCTCGGTGTAAAATGTTCTCCTTGCTTTGTATGTGCCGGCCAGAAAATTCAGTCGAGTGACGACAAATCAGCATATCCACTTCCCACAACTTTCAGCTGCCTTTGCTGTGCAAAACATAGAAATTCAGAAGAATAAATACGGCTATTATTACTTTAGCATTATTATTTTCACCACATCCTGGTTGGTGTCAATGTAACAAATCAATTTTAGGGTCTCAGAGGGACATTTTTGCTCTCTATCTGCTGGAGGTTTATTTTTTATTTTTATTTTTTGGGAGGGGGGGGGGGCTTGGGTTGGGATGGATTTTGCATGGGCAGTTGCCGTGTTTTGGGGGTAAGGCGCCTCACTCAGCAGTCGGGTGGGCTGTGGTTCCTGCTCAGCAGTCACTCTGTGGACAATCAGGGATTCCTGCAAAATAGCCCCTGCAATGGACTGCCAGTGCCATAGGTGGATCAGGGTCGGGTTGAGAGCTGAAAAGGTAGGTGCAAAGAGGTGTCATCATACATGGCTGAGGGATTGGATGGCACTGGATTCAGCGGCAGCCCGTGCCAGACTGTGCCACATGGTGGCTGGGGTGTGGGTAGCTGGGTGAAGAGTGTCCTTTTCAGCCAGGGACAGCATCATGGCATAAGCCTGAAGGAGTAAGGGGTGGATTACAATTTACTATATTATTTACATAAAAAACACAAGTACACTGCAGATAATCGTGTATATGGATTGTCTGTATCTAAGCGTACGCGCGCGCGTGTATGTGTGTGTGCATCTTTATCTACCTGAGACTTTGATTTCCTAAAGAGCGGCTGTTTGACTGCCTCAGTCAGAGATGGGGAACCAAATGAGCCGTCCTCCTCATCCCCATCCCCATCTCCGTCACTCAGTTCGCTCTCGTCCAGCTTGCGCATTTCAGTAAAGCGATGGATGTGATCCAAGGCTGAGTAGCTGCTCTGCTCCTCCTCATCTTTATACCTGAAAGTCATGTCAAACATCAGTTAAAAGCTGCCAGGATACTTTTGACTTCAAAGCATCGTATTTAAAGTGATGCATTTTGTTTTGGAGCTGCAACCTTGTGTCAAATTACCTCCTTGGAGAAGTTTTACAGCTGAGATTCAAGTCATTTGGCTCACTCAAGTCCATTTCGTCTTGTATGATGGGATCACCGAGGTCGCTTTGGAGCACCTTGCTTTCTGATTTTTCAGGGGTGTTGCTAGGCTCCTCCCCTTCTTCTTCATCCGCACCTAACTCTTCCGCTTCCTCATCTTCCAGGTCATGTGACCTATGGCTGGCCATCAGTGGCTTTTCTTCTTCAAATGGACCACCATTTAGCCTGCAGACCAGGAACATTAGTTCATGAGGCTTGTTCAACGCAGTAGGCATTTAAGGTTGAAGAAATGAAACATCCACCCTGTTGGCTGAATTATGTTATTCATATACTCATTCTGTTTTTGAGAAAATATGCAGTGTGATTAAGGAATTCTTCCAGTGTTTGTAGATGAACTGATGTGAGGCAGAACAGGGCAGCTGGAATTGAGCAGAGCCGGAATCCCGTTTGTCATCAAGGCTTTGAGGCCCCTTTGGGCACAGCAGCACTGGGTTGATCATTGCAGCACTTAAATGGAGTGCTCTGCCTCTCTCCTTGTTTATTTTCCCTACTATCTCGTATTCATCTAATAGGCAAAATATTTAGCTGACAGCCCCATTTGGTGGGAGAGTTATGAGAGCGCTGCCAACCAGCCCATTCCTCTATCCCTGTGGAGAGGGAAAAGGCCAGCTATCCAAACTGCCTGAGTCTTAATCTGTCCCTCTGTTTCAGTGCCACAGGAAACCGCCATTTGGTAAATCATCTGGAACCACATTAAGACTGATTCACTAATTACACTCTGGGACATCTTTCGTCAGCTCCCAAATATGCCATTTCTTGCACAAAGGATTCAGAGAAGGGGACTGAAAATTGAACGGGGGAGAAGGAGATTCATAGGAAACACAACACATCAAGCACAACACCACATAATTATAGAATGCTTATAAACAGCATAGCCGCACTGGATTTAAAAGGGATACGTTTGAAAGGGGGAGAGAGGTAATTACACCGTATTCGATTTTAGCACAAAAAGGATTTGCGTCGTTTTGTCTCAGATTTCAGGAACTGATAATGTTGTACCGTCAGCAGTGTTCTCGTCAGAGTGGAGAGTTCAGGTGGTATTCAGGGCTGCAAGGAAGAACTAGCTCCAAAAGAGGGAGTGAGAACTCTGTGATTAAGAAAACAGATTCGCTAATTACGCTTTCAAACGTGGTAATTTGCTGGGGATAAAGTATCTATCAGAAGCAGTCAGCAGTGCAGCACTTTGAAAGGAAACACAAGCTGACCCTTTGACCCCACCCCCTCTACTCTCTTCCTGTAGGCAGACATGTTGGTTCCAGATGTGGTCCTCTAACTGCTGCACTACCCCTCCTGCCTCCCGTCCCTCTGACACTCTACCGCTCAGCCCTGCTCTCACGGGCCTTCTGCTCAATCACGAGCTAGTCTGCGAGATCTCTATCGGGCCTCCAGTGATCAAACCAACATGGGGCGCGTGAAAACAAACTCAGGGACCAGAGTAGACCTCGCAACTGTTATCCGATCTGATCACAGCTACAAGAATTTGTTTGCATAAAGCCCAGATGAAGTTGCATGTATATTGATATCTTTTCCTACATGTGGTCAAGAGGCAATTGATTTAAAGAGCTTGCTCACTTTTCCAAATCTTAAATGTCATCGCAGATAAGAGTTCTTTACTCCAGACCCCCCAAAATGATGCGATTGTTATTAACAAAGCCTGGCTGGAAGGTATGAAATTGGATGTCTAAAAATGGTGGATAGTGGTCGACACATTATTGTATATATATTTTGTGTGTGTGTGTAAATCCCACACAGTTAATACATATTCAATCTAATGTAGATTTACCAGTATCCTTTCAAAAGATCACCCTTCATCTGTTTTTTCCCCATCTTTTAATTATTTATTTTTGAATCAGCTCGAGCCCTCCAGGCCAAGAAACAACCATCTCCTTGTAGAAGTAGAAATAGGAGGAAAGATGGGCACGTATCACCACATAAAGCTGCTCTCACCCTTCCTCTGAGGGGTCCGGTGATGTCTGGTTCTGGCTTGTGTTGCTGATAAAATTTCTTATTTCGTTGAAATAAGAGTCCTCTTTGTCATCCAGTATGGCGCTGCTGCTGTCCAGTTCAGACTGTGGGGACGACATTGCAGTTCCTATAGAAAGAAAATACATTCCAGTCATCATGTGTTTGAACTTGATGCCCCCAAACTGTTTTAAGGATGAAAGTATGCCGTAAAAGACATGTTTTGTTTGTCAGTCTGTCAGTGTGACATCTGTATCTACATTACATCACTGAGGAAAATATGAATCGTGCTTTAGAAGGATGGGGGTTTGATCCCTGGCTGTATCCATGGGCAAGTTACTGAACCCCAAGTCGCACTTTGTATAGAAAAAGAAAGTGCTTGTATGAACGGATATGGATTCTTCACTCTATTTGTCATTTTTTGAGACCTTAAGACAGTTTAAGATAAATTTATGTGACATCTGAGTATACTTGGCCCCACTGAATGCTAGTAATGATACAAAAGCCGAAAGCTTAAGACGCTATGGTTTTATTATATAAACTGTGGAGAAAGAATTTTTCTACAAAGTATTATTAGTCCATAGTGTTTGTGTTTTGTGTTGAGTGGGGGGAATATATAATTTAATGCCGAAAAAAGGAAAGCTTGACAGATAATTGATTTGCATTTGATGGATTGCTCATTGTGTCTGATTAAGTGGCGACCTCCTCTTAGGCCCGCTGCCGTCGGCTCCTGGCCAGGTGTCACTGCTCGTTCTGCTGATTCAGAGTCAGAGTGATGCAACCTCTCAACCCATAAGCTGTGAGCTGTGCTGCTGATGAAAGCAGCTCATTCAAAAATATTTTGTGCTGTTGTTGCAGAGGTCGATGACAGATTTATATAATTTAATTTCTCAGCCTCTGAGATTCTCTCGATCAGGAGTATATTTTGTTTTATGCTATGCAGTGGAATGATTGATGAATCTAAGGAGTCAGCAAATGCTGCTCTCATTTTCTCTGATAATACGGAAAGAAAAAAAAAGAAAAAGTAGCTTGATTATTGTATCTTATTACAAAATATATATATATACATATATATATATGTCCACGGTCTACAAAACTTGCTACACACCTGACAGATTGCCGTTCTCGTGCTTTTTGAGGTGGCGATCCAGGTTTGTCTGCTGACCGAAGCAGCGGTCGCACAGGTGGCACTTAAACGGCTTCTCCTTGTTGTGGATGTTGCGAATGTGACGTTGTAGGTTGGAGGAGATGCTGAAGGAGCGGTCACAGTACTTACACCTGCAGAAAGAAAGTAAATGCCTTTCGTTTAGCTCAGTAATTAAATGAAGAAAACATCAAAACGCACATGCCGCTGGTCATAAATACAACTGTACTGCATAATGAATCAGGAACCTGCGGTTTGTTATGTGGGGAAACATAATGGGATACATAATGTAGGACACCACACACACACACACACACACACACACACACACACACACACACACACACACACATGCTCATACAGACAGTCCCAGCAGTCCCACAGTCCCAGACATGATGGAGGAGCTTGTTTAAGGTGAAACAGCTCTGCCTCTTATCTCCAGCCAGCGCAATAAAATTGCATTCTTCTCTCACAAAATAAGCACGCAACAGATTTGGTTTGAGCCCTGCAAAAATTAGGAGCTCCTGCCAAGTTTCTTCATGCAAAATTATACGAGAAGATTACATCTTTTCTTCTTGTGGAATTAGCTCGCTCGATTGGCTGTCCCTCAGGAACCCTCCCCCCCGGTTATCTCCACAAAAAATTACAATAAAAGGCGGTGATCTTTAATGGCATGCCAGCATGTAGAGTGCAGGCTATCAGGCTGGGGCAGTAGAGGCCTGCATCTGTCTTTCTCTCTCCCCTGTGGTCAGCAGGCCCCTTCCGAACTTTGGGCCAAAATTCCTCTACCTTAGTAACTACAAAGCCAAGCACCGAGGCATCCAAATGTAGTAAGTCTTCAGAATTAATTTTTGCATGGGTACTGGACCACTGTTGTATTGTAACTAGTACTTCAGATGCACCTGGAAAAATCTGCTGGGCTGATAGGAGCAGAAAGGGGAGCCTTTAAACAAAGCTTCCAAAATGGAAAAAAAAAAAAAGCACTAAGAGCTAAAATTACCATTTTTTTAACCACGATTTCTGGAATAAGATGGGAATAACTGTTTAGATGGGATGTAAGCCTCTATTTGGAGTAGCCAAAGTTGTTGTAGATCACTCTGTGACCACAGCTGCCGGGTGTGGACGTCTGCCTGTGCTCCTCAACAACCCAAATCCCCCCAAACCTCCCCTTTCACCCAGGCGATGGACGCCATTTTTCATCAGGCAAATTGTTTAGCAGTAGTATAATTATTCCAGGCCTTTAATGGCATAAGAAAACACACATAAACTCTGTTCTAACTGTAGACAAGAAATCCCTGGGAAAACATCCACATGCTGTTAACAAATGAGTTGTGCTGTCTGTATGTGTGGCTCAGAGTACACTGTGTGAAAGTGTGTGCCCTGCTTTCACTCATATGTGTGAGGGGAGAAAAGCAGCTCTTTTTCATGGGGTGTTAATCGGCTATGGTGCAAATCGGATTTTTGACTGGACAATTATGTGCCTGCAGACTTTTAGAGCTGAGTAAGGATAGGTTGAGGGATACAATTGCAAAGTAAAAAAACACGAGGAGCCCGTAAAAAATGCTCTTACCTATACGGTTGCTCTCCTGTGTGAGTCCTCAGGTGGCGTGTCAGGTTGGCAGAGCGAGGGAATATTTTTCCACAGTATCTATAAAGGAGTACATAACATTTTGCAATTTTTAAGTGCTTCCAAAAAAAGAACAGGAATTCTTACTGCAATGTGTTCTCACTAAAACACAACCATATAAAAACAAAAAACTACCCACAAAACGCACACCAGTCCCAGACAAGATTTACAAGAAAATATTCTGAGAAAGGAAAAAGAAAGAAAAACTGCAGAGACTACTAAAAACTATTAAAAAAAATAATTTATGACTAACTTAAAAGTGAAAAATACAAGCCAAACTAGGGGTTTTAGTTACCTGCATGTGTAGCGCTCCTTTCCCTTGCGCAGTAGCGTGTCGGGAAGCGCCGAGGGCGGAGCTCTGAAGTCAAACATGGAGGGAACCGAGCGCAGCAGGTCACCAGGCTCTGGCTTCAAGGAGCCAAACGTTTCCAGCTTCTCTGCCATGTTCTCGATTGCAGTCATCTGAAGAGATAGGAAAAAGGAAGGACAGAGTGAGGAGCCATGTCAGCTAAGAAGAATTGAAATCTGACTTTTCATAAACAAGATTTTGAGACAACACATTCAGCGTGTTTTGGTTTCTGATTGCCAGATGCAGTAAAAATGCAAAAACTGACAATACCTAAGAAGCACAGAAATCCCACATTCTTTACATTAAGCACATAAGCCAAAGAGTTATGGATTTTTCTTAATAAAGAACCTACTTTCTATATAGATTCGCTCACATCGTTTGAGTAATGAGTCTTGTTTACAGGCAAAAAACAGTTGAAAAGTCAAACAAGTGCCGAAGGAGAATTCTCATTATGACGCTCATGAATAATTCATACATCACAAGGTCAAATTCCTGTATGTGCATGACAAGAACACTGGAAACTGATTCATAACTTTGCCGAAAAATGAAAACCAGTTCGCTTCCATTCATGGTTAGTGGCGAGCAGGTGTGCAGCTGTGAATGTTAAATTAAGCCATTGCTTGTTCTGTTCCAAACATGCATGTACAGTAGGCAGATAAACACACACGCACACGCACATAGGAGGACTGCAGCCAATCTGCTAATGAAGCTGAACCTTTACTTTCATCGGATACTCTCCGGGGAGATATCCGTGTGTGTATGTGCGCTCATGTATGTATATGAATGAGAAACTATGAGCTGCATGGTGGTCGTAGTTGATTAACTACCTTCAGTGTGTGTAAAAAACGGAAAATATATTTGTGTGAGAGAGTGAGGAATGTTCCTGTAATGTATTTGTGTGTGTGCAAAATGTGTGTGCTTACAGGCATGTCCGTTGCATGTGATTGCACATGCTTAGTGTGTATCTGTCTGTGTGTGCGTGTTTGTGTGTGTGTGTGGCAGAGGAGTGATTCATGTCCACTGCCGGGCTGTAAACCATTCTGTGCACAATGCGGGCAGACAGCACATTCGTCAATATGAAAGATGTTGACATTACTGATCAAGGGCCAGACACGGGTAATAATGATATCGCTGTGCTGAGAGGGGCGGGATGGGGGAGGAGCGGGGGGCTGGAGGGGGAGTGAAGGGAGAACTAGAGGGAGGAGGAGAGGGAGGGGCAGGGGTCTCAGTAGGCCGCAGGGCCTGACAGGCCATCTCACACACACACACACACACACACACAAACACGCACACACACACACACCCTTACAAAGTTTTCTTTTTTTTTTAGCAGACTCACACATTTGCATTATTTTGCCTGTATTGAATTTTCAGCCTGTTTCTCTTTCTTATTTCAATAAGGCAACAAATCAATGGTGATTCGGGTCCTCCACCAGAGCCCTGCTCCGACTTTGACATTCCATCTCCTGCTTTCACCCCCTGTCACTCTCAGGCTTCACGCCAAGATCGAGGAGACTGAGGGAAAAGAAACAGAGCACGAGAATTGGAGAAGAAGCATGATGAAGGACTAGATGATAGAGGAGGGGGGGGGGAGGGGGAATGGAAGAAAGAGAGACAAAGAGGGAGGAAAAAAAGCGTGCAAACAAGAAAGTAAGAAAAGGCAAAACAGAGTCCGGAGAGAGAAGGACTGATGGCTGATGGATGGCGGTGGAGTCGGGTGTTGGGAGTGGCTGATTAGGAGTGACGGCCGAGTGTAAAGTTCCTGCCGCAGCCGTCGGCGTTCCCACTGAGGGAGGATGTGGAGTGTCAGCTCTGTTTGATTATGAATATGCCAGTGCTACACGCCATGAATCAAAGGCAAAAGAGAGACCAAGTGGGAGAGAAGAGAGAAAGAGAAGGCGAGGAAGTGAGAAAAGAAGGGGGGGACGGGCTGAAAGATAGGCAAGAGGGAGGTGAAATGCTTTCATATTTCTTTTGAATGTATTTCATTGGGCTCTTTTCAGAAACTGGAATGAATGCTCAGTTTGTCTGCACTGCTCAATGAGAAGCCATAACTCCTGGGAACATTAGGGCCCCTAAAGCTGTCGGGAGTATCGAACCTGTTCGATAAGACATTTTTAGAGCTGAAAGCTACTCCATCTTGGCTCCATCTACTGGGGAATTCTGATCCCACCTCAGTCTACTCATGCGGCTGCTCTCTGTTAAGACTCGTCTCTTTTTATATGAAAAAATATACATGGCGGAGTATATTTTCTTTGCATACTGACTACTTGACATGATAAAAAAAAAAACTGATCACAACTGTTCTTTAAATCCGTTGCTGCAATTTAAAAATTTTTTCACTAAATGCTCCAAAAAGGAGATTTTCCTTGCCAAATAACTTGTGTGCGGGGACACGGCAAATGACTCACACGTCCAGTCCAATAGACAAGTGACCATCAGTCAGCTCCATGTTACACTTCAAACACTGAAATGATTTTATGGATGTCGAGTCAGGCTCACTTGGAAATATTGCGTGCGAAATGTTCGACATTTTGATCTACCCGCATGTACATTCAACCACACACACACACACACACACACATACAGACACACACCCCTACTAAAACCCCCCTATCCCTCCCTCTGGGCAGTGTGTATGCATCTGTAAACTTGCTTGTTTCTGTAGCACCACTCTGGGACCAGCAGTTGATTGGCTATCTTCAGATGTCAGTGATGCTGTTAGGGCCCTAATTAGCGAGATGCATTCTCATTTGTTGATCTTTATCGGGAACCAGATGTTTAGAGGGAGGAACTAACCTCCCGCTCCCCCCGCCAGTGTCCCAAAGAGACTGTTACCCTCTTGGTGATGTAAAGCAGCACCCCTAAAGACCACTCACCACCCCACGTTCCACTCATCCCCCCTCCCCCCATGCCCATTTGCAAGAGGTCTGCTTCATTCTCCAAATAAGCAAACATATATTCAGGGCTGGTGCATGGAAAGGGTGTAGCTCAGTTGGAAATCCCCACTGAAACACTTTCATGTTAGAAGTAAAGATACGTCAAGATTGAAAGATGTAAACAAATCAAAAAGGCTTGGATACACATACCATAGTATGTTAAACATTATAAACACTGACATGAAATTTCTTTTTATTGTCTCTGAGCAGTCGAGTCAGTGTGTGAGTGTGACAGGCCAAAGCCATGCGAATGCTGGGTGATGTCAGTTGGAAACTGTTTCGCAGCTCGTGCATTAATTGTGGGATAGGGTTTGTTTGCTTGACGTACGGACACATGGCAAAACTGTATGTTTGAGAGGAACTTACCCAAGTTCTCTGATCTGGCAAATGAAACTGAGGGGCGGAAGAGAAGGAAAAGAGAAAGCAGTCAGAACCAGAAAGTGGCGCATGAATCAACAGCTTTTGATTGGACACACATGGGTACAGAAGGGATGATGGGCCTTGGTGCAATTAACTTTGAATGAGCAATGAGCTGCCTATCTACGGAGTTATGGCGCTGGAATTATATGAGGCTCTTATAGTTTCCAACACTTCCTGGTGTTCAATAAGCTCATTATAGAAGGCTACAAATTCAATTCCAGTATGTAATCTAAGCCAGTATTGGCTAGCAGTAAAATTTCCTGCCAGGAAATAAAAAGCTGAATCACTAAAGGTTGAAAGAACTTCCAGCCCCCTCAGCTTTGCAAGCTCTCTTTTAATATATTGCTCAAGAGTGACTCAGGTGACTGAAAACAAACCTCCTCAAAAGTACGTGGAACAGCCCATCGCCTGGTCTGGCTGAGACCTACCCTGGTCTGGAATTTGCGGGAATGATTTGTGTGTCCAGACATCATAAAGTCATAAAGATGGCCTAAGCACTCAGTTAGTGTTTCTACTGATAGGACACCTCATTAAGGCATGTGGGACGGCCATGTGGCTGCTGCAGGCTGGACCCATGCAGCAGTCTGGACAGGGGACATAAATCAGACAAATGAAACAGCCTGTAAAAACCAGGCCTGAAACAGCCAGAAAAGAGAGAAAAAAAATCATGTGCCTGAGAAAGTGGTGTTTTCACTTTCCAGCAGACCGTTCTCACCCGCGGGGGAAGATTGAACAAATGAACGTCAATGCAACATGTCATCGACATGCATACACACAGACCCGTGTGCACGCATGGACACATACCCGTTAAATGGAGCCTCATGCTGGAAATACTGGCACAGAAAACCCAGGGGCAGAAACTGTTGCTTTAAGAGCATATCATTTTTTTAATATTGTAATCAAAGACATATTATAGGAAGATGTGTCACAAAGTGGCCTTTCTTTCCAAAACACATCTGTTTTGGGGAGCCAGCAGCGGGCTTAACAGGCAGTAGCTTGGGTAAAACTAGAGTCACATGCTAATCCTCATTAATCCAGTCTGGTCAGTCTGTGATAACCATTAAGGATAAAAGCTCTTTGTAGAAAGAATCATAATATGCACTGGTTGCTTAAATTACATGTTGCTGTCACTGCTGTGTACATAGGAGGCCAAGACTTGGACTTGTAAGCTTGAATTGTGCCATTGTTTGATGGCAAGACCCATGACAGCTGTGATTTAACTCGTACCCTTATAAATTAGGGCAGTATAGGCATCTAAATCATCAACTTAAATAACTAAAAGAGTAAAGAGCTGCTGAACTCATAAGAATGCAATATTTAATCCTTTATGTTGTACCCGGTATGCATCCTTTCCCAAATTTCCCCAATTCCTATGAAAGCCATAGTTTAAACCTACCTGTGGATGGAAAAGGAAGCCCGGAGCGGGTCGCATGTACTTGTCTTTCAGAGTCTCAAACGGATCGCTCATTCTCCTCTTCTCAACCCTGCTAATAGTAGATTTCTATTAGCTCTTAGTGGTTATCAGTGAGATTATATTCAGTTTTACAAAATAACTGACAAACTTTGCAAATCTGTATGCACATTTGCAGCATATAGAAGTAATTACATTTTTTAAATACTGTGATTTAACCAAATAAAGGCTTAGAGAGTTACTGGTAATAACAATACCTATAGATGGGGTCCATGAAGAAAGGGGTGGGCCTAGCATGTTGTAAGGAAGTGTCTGCTTTTGGGATCTCCACCACTCCTTTCTCCTCTTCGTAATTTGGATTCTTTTTCGTCTCCTCCTCTCTTGGATTACGCCCACGGCCCCTGGCCCCAAGGCTCAAATCTAGTGGCTGATCCTGACCCATAGATTGGGCCATTTCTGGTTTGGAAGATGCAAAGGATGCTAACTTTTCCTCCTTTCGCTTGGTGGTGAGGTCAAATGGGGACTCGGATGAAGACTTCCCTTGGGCCTTCTTGCAGTCATCTGCAGGTGATTGTGGCTCCCCCTTCAGGCCTGCAGTTCTGAGGTCTCTGTCTGGGAAGGGGTAAACCGGAGGGGAGAACGCTGGGAAGAAAGGCAGTGGAAACATAGAAGGATAGGGAAGAGACCCAACCTTCTTGTCCTGTAGGCCAGCTAGCCCAGTGGAGCCAAAATACTTCTCGGCAATTGAGGCAATGGCCTTAATAGAGTCATTCACAGCTCCTGTTACAGCTGTGTGTTCGTCCAGCGGGGACGGGATGAGGGAAGGGCCTGGAAAGTCTTTAGCAGCGATGCTGCCCATCAGGCCGGGGCTTTGAGGGCCTCCTTCACTGGCCTTCCTCTTTGGACCTTTTCCGTTTTCTCGAGCAGCCCCCCTCTCCCTCTCACTGTCCATGTCGCTTTCGAGCTCGGAGCCTGACGTGCTCTCTAGATCACTTCCACTGGGTGTGCTGACATCATCCAGGTCGCTGCTTTCAGACTGGTCACTCTGCTTGTTCTTTTGCTTGGTATAGGATGAGCCCTGGCTGTCTGACACTGGCATTTGACTTCCAGGTGAACCGCCGTCTTTGCGGAGAGCTTTGAGAAGTTCTTGAGACTCCTGAGCACCAGGGCTTGGAGGCAGCAAAGGACTCTTGCTCAGCTCTACTCCAGGTCCAGCAACAGGTGCGTGGGATGGCTGTCTGACAGGAGAAGTTGTGGCAGGAATGAGTGGCGGCCGGTGATAAAGTCCAGAGGGGAACAGGCCAGGGAAGCTGAAAGGAAATGCTGGGGCAGCAGGGAACGTAAGTCCGCTGTGATGTCGGCTAGCCCCAAAATAATCAGCAAGTCCTGCACTGCTGTGACCCATTGCAAGAGCTGATTTGTCCAAGCCGGGGGCCCCAGGGAGTGGCATACCCTGGGCAAACAGCCCTCCTGCTGTGAAGTGGTTCTTCCCTTCACAGAAGCGCCGGTGCTTGTTGAGGGAAGAGGTGGTGCTGAACATTTGCCCACAGTCCTTACATTTGATCTGTGTGCGGCAGTCAGCGTGCATGCGTTTGTGGCGGCAAAGGTTAGAGAACTGGGTGTAGGACTTGTGGCAGACTTCACCTGTAGGGAAACAGAGACAAGCATAGATTGCATCAGCCTCTGACATGAACTGAACCCCCACCCCTCCACCCCTCCCAACTCCTCATGCACATACACACCAAAATTACATAATTTAATATGACATTTCTATGCTTCAGGCCGGCTGAAGCAAAGGCAGAGGAAATGCAGCATGAGTGATACACTTGTGTTCCCATCAATACTCTGACAATGTTCCAGCAGAACAGAAAAGAAGAGGTGTGTCCAGATCCTGGAATTGTCAGAGAATCTATTTGGTTGATGGTGTGAGTCACTCGCTGCCACTCATCAGCTGCACATCAAACCAAATTCCCAGGCATCTCCAGCCCCATTGTCCTTCCAGGGACGCTCCCAGGGAGTCCATAAACAATCACACAGAGACACACATGTGTACATGCAGTCACATTCACAAAATATCCACACACACCGCAACGAAATTGTAATCACACACACAGACACACACAGGCATAAAGCTACACACACACACACAAACGCACACACACATTCTCAGCCTCATTCAGTACAATGGCTCTATTTTAAGTTTGAGAAGGAAGTGGAGTTGAATGAATCCTATCCTGCAGTCCGGTTCCCAGGGACAGGTCTCACATCCTCTGCTGCTTCCCCCCCACCCCCCCTCTCTCTGGGCCTCTCTAGTCACCCCCTCAGCCCCCTCACCTTGTCCCCATAGTTGGCTCTGTCATCCTGCGCTTACTGACCTTCCCACAGTCAACAGCCACACTCTCTATGCCTGCCTGTCAGTCAGTCTGTCTCCGGAGACGTACAATGACAACACCCAACAAAAAATCCACCATCTGATGGTATCTGTTGGTCAGTATTAATCTGTAAGCTATTTCTATTGTAAATGGATGATTTAATAGTGGGAATAGTAACCCATCATATGCTATTTTGGTTGTGCTTTTCAGTTTTGTGTCTCTGAACTTCTGTCATGCAGAAGATGTCCCTCTTTGTCACACCCATCCCACACTATGGATTTTGTGGATTGCAGCTTATGTTCACCCTACACTTTTAGGACAGCAGTAAGAAGGATTTCTGGATGATTGATTTAGCTCATATTGTTATTAGATCTTCTAAACGAGGATAAGGAAGTGGTTAGGCTCACACTGTGGTTTCACTTCTGCATACTTTGGATGCTTTCCAGCCTCAAGGTGCACAAGAGGCAATTCAAGGAGATGGAGAGGGAGAACAGGAAAAAAAAAAGCATTTTGGAAGCACATTTGAATAAACATCCCAGAGGAACTCCAAATGGGAAAGTTCAAGCCAGGAGTGAATGTAATCCTATATTTAAAAAAAAGAAAAAAAAAGGTGAATTTTCAGGAACCAGAAAAATAAATTAAAATAAGGGTATTTGTGGCTAAGCTTTTTTGGACACAGCCAGGCTAATGAAGAAGAAGCAGCAGCAGAGGAAGGAGAAGGAGAAGAAAAAAAAATTCCTTGAGCCCAGACCTTTCAGTCAATTTAACCAATGAAGCTGACGTCTAGCACTGTGACATGAAACAGCAGTTTCTCAGTTTCTCTAAGCGTTACCTAATCATCACCATGGGTGTGTTAGGCCGTTTTAAACTGTTTAAAAGAACACTAAAGAATTTGTATTTTAAATTTGCTTGAAATTAGTCCAATTAAGCTTCTACAATGTGCAAATTTTAGCCAAAAAAAAAGAAGGAACAAGAGCTATTAGTGATCTCTCCTTGTGTCTATATTGTTTTTAAATACAAGTACGCCCACATAGCCTGAGCAGACTGGAAGAAAAAAGCCCTTTGACTCAGTTTAGTTCTTGTGACATTTACATCCTGAGAACATCACATCACACTCACACTGTGGGGCAGGATTCACCACATGTGTGTATTCTTCAGCTCTTAATAAACTGAAAAACAAAATATTATAAACATGCTCCTGTGAAAAGTGCAGCAGATAAATAATGTTCACTTGAGTGTGGGAATTAACAACCCAGCACCTCTGGGTGCTTCCCGTTCATACAAAAGCTTGTATGCACGCATCCTTGACACACTGCGTGCACTAAATCACGAATACTAGTATGCACACACAAGCACATGCATACAGACCCTACAAGAGCACTCACACAAAAAGGCACTTCGCATATGATTTCTCCCAGGCAGCCATCATGTTGGAGGCTGCTTTGTCTCTCTCTCTTTTTTTAGACAGCTATTAGTTGTTTTTAAACCTGCATAGTTTCTGCTGATTATAGCAAATGGACTCCAATTCAGAGGAAGCGCAGGGAAGAGGGGCTGTACATGTGGTTGCTATTTGTGAGGAATGGTGCGTGTTCTGGAGGCAAAAGACGAGATAGGGAAATCTGAAGTCTTCACTGGAGATGCCGTCACTCCTGCTTAAGTATATGGATATTTATTTATATGTGTTTGTCTGTGTGTTTTCATGACAAAAGAAAAAGATAGTATGTATTTAATGTGCACAGATTTGTATGAGCCCACTTAAAAAAAATAAAAAATAAAAAATAAAACAGGGGAAAGAGGAAAGGGGCAGAGGGTGGAGGTCATAATGCTTCAGGGGATATGGAGATCAGATCTCTTGTGTGAGGTGGTGAAAGTGTGAAAGGTCAAAGGTTTTTGGATCCTGCAGGAGTTAGCGAGGACCCCAAAAAATAAGAAAAAAGAAAGTATGTGCTCAAGAAATAAAGAAACCAAGACACGAGACAAAAAAGCCTGCAAGATGTATGTCAACAAAACATTAGATTAAATCACAGTTACAAGCAAAATCAAGGTTAGACAAAGATTCAACGATTCAAACTGAATTACATGCTCGTTAAAATGCTGTTATTATTATGTCAGCAGTGTGCGAGGCTTGGTGCATAAAACAGACTGCATGGGCCTTTCTAAAGAAACGTCTTTGCTTCACTGCAGTATATTATCACGTGTAAACCCTGTAGAACATTACAAGATTAGTTCTGGAGAAAAAGACCTGCAGAAGGATGAAGTGATTTTTTTTCCCCAAAAAACACATTAGAAGGCAAGCCAAAGCATGTCATTACTGTTATTCTTATAATGTACTGAGTAGACTTACATAGGTAGGGTCTTAGTGACTTACACATGAAGGGCTTGACACTGCTGTGGATGTGCTTATGCTGTTTGAGGCCTGAAGACGTTGCAAACGTCTTGCCACACTCAGAACAGGCATGAGCACGCGCCCCGACGTGCTGCGAGCGAATGTGCCTTTGGAGGTTACTGGGGTCTGTGAACACCTGCTGGGGGGAGGAACCACACAGACACACGGGAGGGTTACTATCTGCTTCTAAAAAAATGTGCAGAGGGGACACATGTGCACAAATATCTGCATCCCAAATCATGAAATATTCCCTTCAACAGTCATCACTTTACCTTTGAGCAGTTTTCACATTCGTAGTGCTTGCCACTGTCGTGCGACATCTGATGTCGGATCAGGTTCGATTTCCAGTTGAAGGCCTTGGGACACTGGTCACACTTATATTCTCTCTCCTCACTGTGGGACAAGCTGTGGGCCTCCAGGCTGCAGAAAAGAAAAAAGAAAAAAAGACAATGAGATTGGAAGGATTTGTCTTGAATCACATGTTTGTTTGTCAGCACTTGCTCGAATAAATTATGGGATGAAATGTGTCCATCCAGTTACCTCTGAACATCAGGGAAGACCTGGTCACACTCTTTACATTCGTGTAGTCCTTGGGACATGTGGAGGGGTCGCAAGTCTTGAGGTTCTTGGGCTTTCAGGTCATTGTCGCCTCCTAGATTACATAAGAAGTTATACAAGCAGCTCAAAAAAAGCTTCATTCACTCGAAAGTGGAAGGTTTTAAAGTTGTCCTCATGGCTAAAGCGTAGATCAGATTCACCTTTTCCACAGAGCACTACTCTATGATCTCATTTTCAGTTGCTCCGATGAGAGACAAAGCACTTAGATCATTAGTGTCTTGGTCCCAGTTCAGCAACACATGTTTCTCGACACTCTGTACAACTCTATTTTTATGGTGGTAGAAAAAAAGTAATAATAATGAAAATTCAAACCTGGGTTCAGGAATGAGGAGGGGGGCATCCCACACGGCTTCTTCTGGTGGTCCAGCAGCTGGTTTCGGGACTCAAAGTGCTGGTCACAATCCTCACAGCGGTACTGCCTCTCCTCTGTGTAGTGCAAGGTGTCGGGGCGGGAGGGGGGGAATTAACATAGAAAAAAAACCATTTGTGAGATATGTTTACAGCAGAGAGAGAAAAAAACCAAATTATTTGTGTCTGTGCATGCGTGAGGTGCCGACCATGAATATCAGGAGCCATCGTATCACATGAATACTCTTCAGCCTTCATGAAAAGTAGCAGCTCCTGGCCAGGAAAAATCTCTCTGGTGACTTTGTAGAATATCTGTAAGACACAAAATATTTTTATGACTTAAGCAGAAGTTTTCAAATCAACCCTTGAATCAAAAGAGCCCCGCAGATACGTATCAAAGAATTTGCTTCAGTCCTTTGTTTTATAGTAAAAATGTTGCGTCAGTCACTTTGTGTTAACTTGTCTCTTCTAGGTTGTCGATAACAGCACGAGGAAAGCGTTGCAGAGGTCACGTGAGGTAGCTGTACTGTACAGGCATGAGCATACACACATGATTGTCATAGCACCACTGCACACGCAGAAGAGACGTATACATGAAAATACACACGGTCATTAAGTTGTAATTACTCATCCTGTAAAGCATCCATCTTCATGAATACAAAAAGAAAACACAAACAACTGCTGAATAAATATACTCGTCTGTAAATACTCTCCACAGTAATGCTTGTAGTGGGCAGGAAGTGGGAACGACTATGTGGAGAGAAAGCTAATTAAACAAACAGCGAGCATAGCGAACTATTATAAAATCAGCATTGTGTTGATTGACCATTTTCCCAATAGGAGAAACTTCCAGCTGTGCGATCAGTTTGTGTTATTTAATGCACCTATACTGACTTACGTGTACAGCATTTGTACATAAATAGTTTTGCTACGGCTAAATATGGGACCGTGCATTTTGAGTGGGGCAAGTCATATTTAAGAATCAGATGAGAGTCCCTGGGACTGTGGTGCTTCCCCTGGACACACAATAGGCTTTCTTTGTGAAACAATCACACATGGAGTTATATTTGGCACGCTTTGGACGTTTAACATATTACCTTCCTTTGCTGTGTCAACATGACAATGATGATAGAGGAATTTATTAGAAATGCGACAGGGGGGTGGAGAGAGTTGCTTCTGGGAAGGCGCAGGTCACGATACGCCGCTTATGAAGGGAATTCCTGACTGGGGGAACACAAGAGCCGCCGTGGCTCCTGAGAGAGTTAAGATAAATATCTCGGTCACAATAAAGATCATGAGGTATGCTTCAGACTATAATTATTTGTGTCATTGTTCTTACTTCTGGCAACTGATATAATACTAAATGTGACACTACTGAGTCGCTGGAGTACAGGGAGCTTAAGTAAGTCGGCCGGACCAAGGCAGAGCTCTTGTGTGTCAATAACCTAGGAGTGATTGATGCATCGTAACTCATGTAGTTTTGTGGTAGCATTAAAGTATGACTTAAATTCAGGCATTAAATGAATATGACCCGCCAAGAAAATCAGTGGGAGGGCAACAGGGCCTGGAAGTCTGACTCCCATTACAGGGCTGAACCGGAGTCATTACAGTTATCCAGACCAGGGGAGACATATTACATAATAACCACCAAATGGAATCGATTTTTATGATTTATTTATTTATTTTTTAGTATTTGAGAATTTTTTTTGATTTGCCTTCATTTAACAAGGAAGGCCAGTAGTTAAAGTTAAAAGTTGGGGAATGTTTTTCCTGCTATGTTGAAGGAAGCAGATCTAGTATGAATAAAGAGAAGTGAACTGTGAGGGTCCCAAAACTATAATCTCTGTCATACCCTACTTTGCTCTCTGTAGCAGAGGTGCATGTGCATGAATCTGGATCGTTTTTTTGTAGATCGCACATGGGCGCACAGACAAAGGGGCTCTCAAAGGGCACTAAAATATTGTGATTCAGAAACAATCAGACATCGGCGCAAACAGACACGAGGGACTGTAGGGGTTCCGCTCTGAGAGACTGATACTGAGACTGAGCAGGAAGGCTCTTTGGAAAGTCACCAGAGCGCCGTTTAAAGTGCCAAACATAAGGCCCAAGAGCCAGAATCACTCCAATTGGAAAGCTTTGGAAAATGTGAAGGAGTGCACAGAATTTGAACTTTTAATTGTATTTTCAATTGATTTACAGCTCTGATTCTATTGATAAAGACCTCCTCGGTTGCCATTCATACTACAGCAAATAAATAGGTTATAGATAAATAATTGAAAGACAAGAGAGAAGTTCCTGGTTTTCCCAGTATCAACTATATCTGCTATAGAATGTTTTTTATACCTTTATCATGTCGAAAACTGAGATGTTCTTTAGAATCCCACTTCTTTTTCTTATATTGAGACATGTCAGGGATTATGCATTCAGCTAAATGTATTTACACTGACAGAGAGGGGTGTTTCGCTGGTCTGGCTAACTTAAGGCTGACGATGTTAAATTAGTTTGACATCCCTGGACGATAGCCTTAGAACATAAAAATTAACGGACACTGTTGAATTTGTTCACATTTGTTCATAAAAAATACAAAAAGAAAAAAGTCCACAAAGAACGGCAGCAAACAGCAGACAACAGCCATACGGAAGTCTCTGTCAGCAAGAAGCACTCCTGGCTCTGAATCTGACCTCTGACCTCTCTCGATTAGACCCACTCTGTACTCTTTACACAAGAACGTGTATTCTTGGAGCAGTGTAAGCACACTCAAGAGGGTGATTACGAACAGGAGGGGGATTTCTCCCCAGCGGCTCCACCCCTTCCCTGAGGGTCGCCACAGATAAACAGTGAAAACACACACACACACGTAAACAAAGAGGCAGCGAGTCACTGTGTGTCCCAAACAGGACACACCGTCTTTGACTCTTGGGGTCATCCTTAGCATGTCATGGCCACACACACGCACACACACACACACACACAAACATTTCTTTTTCCAGCAGTCAAACAGTGGCTTAAGATAATGCTGGAGATAAGATAGTCAGGGTGTTTGAGTTCACACCGAAAACCATAAAAAGTGTTGAGATTCTAGTTCATGTTTTATCCAAAAACACCCCGATCTTCTCTTAAAGATTTTCTTTTATTTTATATCAATACAAAGAGCTCCGCATGTTTTTTTTTAAAGGATATGTTGCCTTTTTTGTCTGTATGCGTTAGTTTATTAGGTCACTGCTTATCTTCCTCTCTCTGTCATACACTCTCCCTGTCAAAGGTTAAAACCACACGAGGATCAGAGGCTATAATTGGATAAGTTATTACCTTGACACCATTAGTCATTAGCAGAGTAAACACAGTCACATTTTCTGTGTCCACACCCTGTTGGCCGATTCCTCTCGCCCTCTTGCACACAGACCGCATTCAACAGGTATGTTAACCTACGCTGTCCCGTCCCAGTAAACTCTCAGTCCGGCTGTTTGTTTTAGTACAAAAACAAAAAAATCCCTTAAAGTCTCAGGCTACTTTAACACGGGGCCACACTAAATTAAAGAAGCAACATCGGATACGAGCATTCGGTTCAAACATTTCCCCAACGCTGTTTATTTTTAAGCAAAAAAGGGAAAAAAAAGTGCAAAGCATAATTACAATATAGAAGATCGACCACAACATTGTGCTTAGTCAGCAGTTGCATAACAGCAACATGTCCACATGTGTTGTGGCCTCTCCAGCGGGGTCATGCTACATGTACAGTATGTTTGGCAGTTACCATCGCTTGGCTTCTAAATGAAACCATTTCGTGACTTAGATAGCAATAAAGAGTATGAGCACACAATGTGCAGCTGCTTCCAGCAATTTGGATGAACATGCTGGCTTCCTTACATGCAAAGGAATCAAAGCAAAAGCAAAAATTGTTTTGGTACCTCTTTAGTGGCATAGCATCAATGTCAGGTAAAAAAAAGTTACATCTGTGAATTAAAAAAAGGCTGTAAATCTTCTAAAGTTGTCATATGAAGCATTAAATCGTGTGGAATTGCACGATCTGATCTCTTCTTTTTTGCTGAATGTGGTCCAATACCTTTATCTCACTGAGCTGCAATCACCTCCAGTGTATTTACATAGTGAATGGCCGTCAGTGTTTTGCTAATATGCCCCAAAGCCACTCCATCCCACTCAATACTGAGTGAGAATCAATAGAGCGAATGAGATTAACGCTCATATCCCTCTGCACTGTCTTATAAAAGGCTCTTCGGGCCTCGTTGGATGATGTTAATTACACTTTTAATCAATTTTCCCTTCAATTGACTCAGTAGAGTCAGGAGCACAGCGGAGGGTTTGTAAGCGCTAATTCTCCT
The DNA here is from genome assembly GCF_018398535.1 of Haplochromis burtoni. NCBI lineage: Eukaryota > Metazoa > Chordata > Actinopteri > Cichliformes > Cichlidae > Haplochromis > Haplochromis burtoni. Next base: position 121,271 of record NW_024582767.1, read on the forward strand.
GATTATATTAACAACAAAACGTGCTGGTCGTGGATGGATCTGTGGAAGCGGCGCTAAGGCTGCATCGTCTCTGCGTGTGCGTTAGCGTGCGAGCGAGGATGTCTTGCGCACTGGGGTAGGAATTTTCAAACATCAAAAAACTATATAACTGGCCAACTTTAAAGAGTTTCACATTCATTTAGAAATAAAATGAGAACCTGCATGTATGATACTTGGCTCTCTTAATACAGCTCTTCTTATTTCTAAACAAATTCAAACCTGTGAGCTGAAGCATGCTGGATTAATTACAGATTTTAGTGTGACTCACAGACTGTGACACCTGCCATCGCCTTCCCTCTCCACTCTTTCCTGTTGCTTTCCACTCTGACGTGTCAAATATATAAAGTAGTAAAGCAGAAAGGTCACCCAAATAAAGGCTGTCCTTGTTCATTTCTTTTAGAATGACCAAAGTCCAGCTAATATTATTATTAAAGAATAACTTTAGCTTTTTAAATTTCAACAGCTGAACACACAGTGCGCAATATCTTTAAACTTAAAAATATTCAATGTATTCCTTTGCAGGTCCTCTATTACTTCCTGCACAGTCTGCTCAAGTTTTCCATGCAAAGGGGTAAAAATAAAGACGTTTATCCTGATGGAGGATGGCAGATGAGTAACAAATGAATTGAGAGAGAAAAAGAGAAGAGAAAGGGGAAGTGGACTTGCGAACAGTTCCTCTAGTAAGAAATAAACAGACGTTGTTCTCTCTCTCTGCTCCCTCATTCATTCCTCTCTCGCTCCCACGTTCTCCTGAGATTGCTCATAAAGTTTTATGATAACCAGAACTGGGTCAGAAATAAGAAGACGGAGGCCAGTTTTACTCACGCTGGCAGGGCTAAATTGAGGCTTGAAAAGAACCAGGCCCAAATAACGACCAACACGCCTGGAAATTGCTGTCGCTGTATGACACTGCCTTAAAATCAGGCCGTACAACAAATCATCTCTGTTGAGCGCATGGCAAGGGACGATTTGTTTAAACTTGGTTTTGAAGGACGACTTTACAGAACAAGAAATGTATGAGCCCGGGGCAGCTTAGTCAGGCCCTTCTGTGGAAATCTGGTGATGCTACACGTTATGTGGCGACTGTGTAATGTGTGGTTTCAGGCTGCGTTTGGAGTCAGCACTTCTCTGTGGCAGTAAAAACCTGTTGGAATCAGGTACTGTGTGTTTTAGCGTTTCCAGCTCAGAATGAGGAGCGCGGGGAGTCATCTGAACCGCAGTGAACAATTCTCAGTCCTTGCAGAGTGTGCGTGTGGGTACACACACACAAAACACACACACACAAAACACACACAATCGTACATGCATACATGTAGGAAACACAGGCACTTACAGGTGTGGGCACACACTTCAGAGACACAATAAAACACTTGACACACTCACAGCAAGTCAATGAACATAAACGTCTGTGCACACAGGGACACAAAAAAAAGCCCTCATGAGCACCAGCACACACACAGACACACACACTCGCACACAGTCGGTACCAAAAACTGACAGCAGCTTTGACCACCCTATTCAGTCTATTCATTTTACAGATACAGACAGGCATTGTGAGACGCTACACTGTGTTTTCAAAAACACCGATGTTGGCCGGAAGGCTTAAAGACAGCACATTGTGCTGTGTTGTGACAGTGTGTAATACTTAACAATCACCTCATCATAGCCATGTCCGTGACCTGTCGGTGCCTTACACAGCCACCCAAGCAGAACCACAGTGTTGACAGCGAGTCACACCTCGTGCAGAGGGCAGCTCAGGAAAGCTCTCCTCTGCTTGTTTGTCTCTCTGTGTCTTTTTAAAAAAGAGTGGCTAAGTACTTCTGGAAGCCTTCTCCTTCTATCCCTCTAAGAGAAGTGATACACCTTTCTCTCCTCCTTGTGAGGAAGAGAACAGAACAAAAACATACATGTCTGACAGAAGAACAGGCCAGATCTTTCTTGGAAGATGTCGATCACCTTTTTTTTTCTTTTTTTTTCAGGGAAAAGGCAAACTCGGTGCATCTTTTCCACTGTGAGAAATTTCTGCATCTAATTACCACTAATTGCGAGTGCTGTATTTAGAGCATGTTACCAAGCACTATAATGGAGATTCTGCAGAAATTTCAATGGGCGACGTTAAGCAGAAAATTTAAATGGACCACCAGTGAGAAGTGATGACAAACACGCCAGCTAGATTATGGTTTTTATTCGGGTCATGCGATGGTATGCTGCGCACACGCGTCAAATAAAGTTTAGCCTCTTGTGTTCCTGTCCCAATGTGTGTGTGTGTGTGTGTGTTTCTGTGTGGGAGGAGCCCCCGACATGGCTTTGCTGAGCTGAACAGGCCCCCATGTATACAGCACGCACCTCTGCACAGCCAGGTGAGCAGCAAAAGGATGGTGACATTCCTGGCATATCTAGGAGTTTATATCGCAAGCGTGACTAGGAAGTGTGTGGAACTATCATCTTGGCGGGCCGCCTCTGATCCTGCCCTGTGGTCCTCGCACGGCAGAAGCCAGTGCACAATTACAGAAGGAAAACACACGCAGATAGCGAGGAGTCTCTATGGTGCAACGTCACATAAGACCTGTGCGTGTGTGAGTAAACTAAAGGCAGGGTGGGCCAGCGGCTCTTGGGGCTATCTGACTTAGATCACAATAACACCTTTTAACACAGCAGCACGCAGACGGGACAGCCGTCGGAAAATACAGGGAAGCCTTCTGGCTTTAGAAAAAGGCTGAGTGCATTTTAAATGCTTGATTCATCCTGCCAGACATTTAAAAGACACATCAGCATTTGGGAGTTCAAAATCGAGTCATGCAGATGTTTTCTCCCTCTCTCTTTCCTTCACATCCTATTTATCTCGCACTTTGTTGAGGTTGTTTTGCCAGGTGGGCTGCGAGTGACCCGTCTCCTCGTACCTGATCATCTATCTGGCACGCTGTCAGGTTGTGCTGCTTGGCTGCAGGGGCAAACTGGATGTGCTTCAGCCAGCTCCCGATATCTGGTTTGCTGGCATCCACGCAGAATTTTACATGGCCTGACCCATCCAAGATCTGCAAGGAATGAAAGACAGAGAGAGAGCAAGAGATCAGACTTTGATCAGTATCAGTCCAGGTTACTGTGTCCAAACACTGACTAACCACATACCTCCCACAGAGAAAAGAACTCAAATGTTAGGAGCAGGTCTCTCTCTCTCTCACTCTCTGACACACACACACACACACACACACACACACTTTTAATACTATTATTATTTGTATTGTTTTGAATATAAGACAGTGAACATTGTATATAAATGAAAAGAAAGAGAAAAAAGCACTCAGTACCAAAGTAATTTCATTATATATCTGAGACCTTTTTTAAAGCTTCAGAGGCCTGTTGAAGAATGATGTCATTACCATTTAAGTAATAAAAATGGAAATCATATTCATAAATATTCTTAAGATGCTAAGTGACGTCAATAAGTCAGTACATAAGGAAGACAAAAAAAGCCAAATAGTAGGTTCAGTAACAAATAAAAACATGAATTATTATATGCATTCATTTCATATTAGCAAAGGTTTCTTTCAGTTTCACTTTGGACCGATCGCTCTTTTATTATTTTGTTACAGAAAGGAAGAAAAAAAAAGAAATGTAAAAATCTGCCACAAAATGAAATACATCCCTAAAAAAAATCTATTTGCATTTAACCTGATTCTAGCTGACGTTTAAATTCGTTTCTTTAAATGTAGTTGCAACGAATAAATGAACCAAACGTTACTCATTTTAACTGCAACAAGAACAGTAAAAGATAATAAACTACACACACAATGGCTGTGACAATAATAAACCAGGGGGACAGCTTTGTTCCTCTCATTGGCGAAATCAAAAGAAGAGCAACAAACACAATAGAAGTGAATTATCATGCAAATCATATCATCGGTGGACTTTTATCGTTTACAAAATATTCGCGCAGCATTTCCACTCGAACGAATCGCGAGCGCTCTGACATTTTTCATGGCGCGGCTGTAAACTTTACTGGGGAACAAATCAACTGCAGGAAACCGCGAGTGATAAGAATTATGAAGACAAGCCGATTGTTGGGATGCAAAACGGAATCTCTCTCTCAGGGTCACAAATCTGTCTTTATGTCTTTGTGTAACCTGCTGCTGAATAAATATTTAGGTTACATAAAGCCCTTTGTCCGCGCTAAGAGAGCACCTAGTCGTGTATTCTGTAAACTACACCGCAGTCTTTTAACTAATAATTTAAACGTCAAACTTAGTTCAGCAAGATGGATGAGCGAATAAACTCCTAGATGTGCTTTTTCTTTCTCTGCGTGTAAGAAAAAAGAAAGTAAAAAAATAAAAATAAAACCTCAGTGAAGCAGTTTTTATTTATAAAAGTCTGCGTGTTCTTACCGTGGTGACTCGTTTTTTTTAAACTGGCGTGCCACACTTTGAGCCTCTTGGGATAATAACAGCGGTGGTTAACTGAGTAAAAAGTGACACCGTAAAAAAAAATAAAAATACAAAAACATCGCCCTGGGAATTAAAAATAAAAGTAGAAAAATATTTTTTTTGCTAATGACGACTTCTCCAGATTTTTTGACACATTAAAAGAAAAAAAAAAAAGATCGCTGTGCGGTTGTTTTTCGGTCTCTTCAGGTCTCCAATCCGCGGGACGAGTCGACTTGTCTCGCTGTCTGTGTGTGTGTCTGTGTGCTGTCTCTCACACACGGCTCGCTCGGTAAAAGTAAATCCCTTCTCACTACACTGTCTCACAGACAGCGCCGACTCCGCGCTTTTCCCCTCGCTGTCCCGCAGACGTCGGAACTGAAATCCCCTCCGGTGCATCAACTTGATCCTAACTTTTTTTTCTCTCGCAGCGGTGCGCTTCGAAAGGCTCGTCCGCTCCTCTCTTGTCACCCCTCCTGTCCTGACGCAACCAGGTGTCTTCTAGTAGCCATTCAACTTTTCATTTTTCTCTTCCTCCCCCCCTCCACCACCTCCTCCTCCTCCTCTTCAGCCAGTCGGGATGTGTCGTCTGTGTGATAGCGGAGATATTCGGGGTGGGGGGTGGAGGGGAGATTTCAGGCATCGCCTCCCTACTTTGCGCCTCGCGGATACTTGTGTGTGATGTTTCTCATTCAAAAAAAAAAAAAAAAGAGAGAAAAGAAAAAATAAAGGATGATCCATCCTTATTATAAAAAAAGAAAAAAGGAGAGGGGACTCCAAGCAGGGAGACTGTCTTTACACATGTATGTCCCCGGAAAGCAGAGACTACTCTCCGCAGTAAATTTTAAAGTGACAGAGGCCCGGGGTTGGAAAGGGTGAGCGGGGTCAGGGAGAGGTCGGGATGGGGGCTTATAAAGGGATGAACTACACACACACACACACACACACACACACACACACACACACACACACACACACACACATAGTCTGCACACTTTAATGAAGGAACATACGCATCAAAGTCGTGAATTATTATCCACCTTTTCTTAAACCTCTCGACATTTTTTTGTCGTTATTAAGAACTGAATTTAAAGGGGCTGCAGTGTGTTACACGTTTCTTATTTGAGCTATCTTATCATTCAGACTTGAGCTGTATGCCAGGGGGAACGAGTGATAATAATAATAATATTAGTAATAATAATAGTAATATAATAAACAGCCTAATTGTTCTCACACACTGAGATCTGGGAATCTCTATACGGGCCATTTGATGCCCATGCGCCACATCTTAGGACCCTGGCCTACTCACCTGCTTTCCAAAGCTCACCTCTACATACAACACAACACATTTACTTTTCAACATCAGCTTGGGTTAGTTATTTCTGAATCTGCGTTAAAAAAGAAAAGAAAAAAAATAACCTTTTAGCTCCGCGTGCGCCTTCGTGCACCTGCTTTGCCATCAAGATGAGACCAAATGTTGGACATTGTATTTCTTGAGTGTGTGTGTGTTTTAATCTCTCAGTTTAAAGCTGAAACTGATACCGTGAACAATCTGACAAGGGTAGAGAATAACACAGAAACGTCCTTGTTGTCAGTGAGCGGAGTTTATTAGGCAGCTTATAAAGCCAGAGAGAGCGGGGCTTTGGCTGATGAGAGCAGATGATGATGGATAACTCCTTACACTGTGACATTGACCTTCCATCCCAGATAATACCCATTGTTTTGCGAAATCGCGGAGCAAATGTGCAGGAAGGACAGGAAAAATCATGTGTAAATAAGGCAGGACCCGGCCACCGATTCCCATCGTCTCGCGCGCCTTGAGAACCGAGGAGAGACCCCGGTCCGCCCGGTCATTGATTTCCTGCCTCTCCTCGACTTGTCCATTGTTGGAACCCTTTTTAATTTAGCCATAAATTGGGAAAGCTCAAGTCGAATGAGCTGTTCTATTTTCTTCCTGTCAGGATGAGGGATTTGTTTTATGATGCATTGTGTATTAAATACAAGTAATCTGGGAAAGTGATTGCTTCACAGCCTCTCCGAGTCCTGATCGAGGATCCTGATAGAGAGAGAAGTGCGAGGGGTTTTGTGAAAAGGAGGAAATGTGAGAAAAAGAGGATAAACTCTCGGGGTTTGTGGTATCACCGGGGGTAAATTGGGGTAACGGTGGTATGACCCCCGCACCAACCCCCTCTCACACACAGACCCACCTACCAACCCACTCCCCATCTCCATGCACGGGCACGTGAAGGAAAAGCTACAATTCTTTTTCCAGTCAGGAGATGGCGTGCTCAGCTGAACTGAACTTCACTAAAGAAGTGTGAGTGGAGACTTGAGAGTTAAAAAAAACTAATTAGGTGATTCGATTTGTTGCTGCTGTCAAGTGAGCTAAACCCAGCACGGACTTTTGTCATTTCATAATAAAATCCCGCACGACACAAACAAATTCAGAATAAAACCCTGCACATTTGTGACGTATAATTTGGTGATTTGAATGTCTATTTATGACAGCGCTGAGCAGCTGCACTGCGTCATCTCTACACACACGAGCGATCTAAGTTTGTGTGGATATTTTAGCAAAGGGAAAACAGACTCCAGCTGTCACGCGACAAAGTAATAACACAATAAAAAATCTATTACAAATAATAATAAAAAAAAGTGCCCAGCAACGAGCCTACTTTGCTATAAGTCTACTTTTTTTTGTTGACTTTCAATCTTGTGCGCAAAACATCTACACAACAAGGCGTGTAGATGCTAGGTGGGCGATGAAAGATGTGTACGACTTGAATATATAATCACCTGAACGAGCTGCCATAAAAAGCTCTCGAGTCCGCGCTGAACAGACCGATGGGGGTGAATTTAAAACACTTGTTCCTTTAATAAACCGCGAGAATGATTTGCGAGTCGTTGCTCTAATTTATATTTTGTTTGCCGTAAACGCCGTTCTGATGTGCCCGGATTTAATAGACCCGTTTTATCAGAATTATTTCCACGCCTTTGTCATAATGATTGTGACAAACGGTGGGATGGCGAGGTGGAAAAGCTGTTTATCAACAAATTACAAACCAAACACACGCAGGCTTCAGGGTATGTTAGTTCCGACTATATCATGCAACACAGCGTTTCATACTTATTTGATTGGGGAGGATTAAAACGTACAGCATCCGGATAATGTTTAAAGTGCTGTGAAATTCTTGAAAAGGAGTCTCAAATTGCTCAAACAGGCCCCTTTCTTTGCTTGCGGCTTTCTTGTTTGTTTTTAGGAGTTCGGTCACGCAAAGACAAATTCACACATGCATGTAGACACTTTTTATTTGTTTATAAGATCAATCAGCTTCATATATTATCTGAGATTCGGCTTCATGAGCTAACACACTTCCTTCTTCTTCTTAAAAAATCCATTAAATATCTTTTAAGCATTTTCTTCTATTTAGAAAAAAAAAGAAAAGTGATTTAAGTTTCGGTGCTCTGCAAAGTCAGATGGGACATGCTGGAGAAGAGGGGGGGATTCCCGTGTGGGTTGCAAACTGACTCCAGCAGCAAGCGAACTTGGAGAGCCTATACCCGCTGCAGCCGAGGGGCCACATGGAAACACTGGGAAGGCCTGTGTGGTGCATTCCAGCACATCCTTCAGGAGAGAGCGAGAGAGAGGGGAGAGAAAGAAAATATCGCGGCCAAATCCACATGAAATAGTTCCACTGTTCATGACGAGACCTCCTATTGACACGGCGAAAAGCTGCATTAAGTCTCCATCGTGACTTTATATACACCCACACACACACACGCCCACCCCCACCCACACACACACACACAACCATCTTTTCCCCTCGCTTTTTATTTCTGCCTAAATGTGGGGCGATTCAATCAAGTGGTTAAAAAAAGTCACCCGGGGCTCAAAGAGACGTCAGGCTCCACAACACTCTGCGGCTTTGTCTTTTAATTAGCGCATTCATCAGGCAATAGGTGCGCGCAGGAGAATGAGTGGCGCAGTTTCAAGAGTCTTTATTAATAGAGGATGTGCACGGTGCCAATTAGCATTAAAACACGGCGAAGGAAATGAAAGGAGAAAATGTAAATAAAATTTTTTCCTTGGGCCTGGAAGTAGGCCCGTTGTGAGCGGCGTGTTAATCTCCACCTCAGTAATTTGGTTCTGCGGGAGAAGACAGAAGCCCTGCTGCTGTGCCCTGCACTTCATAAATCACTGCTTTATGTGGACAAGGTCAGCACCCTCCCTCCTCCACACCCCCACCTCCATCTCTCTCTACTGGCCCCTCCCGGACCCTCCGCCATGTTTACCCGGCCGCCCGGGGGCTCTCAGGACCAGACCGGCTCACTTCTAATTACTTTGGATTATTTTCATTTGCCGGGGGTCAGGCAGGCATTCCGGCAGAGAGAGCGAGGGATGATTTCTTGACAAATTCTGCGGCCTGCGAGGAACAAGCCCGGTGTGTTTGCTGAATTAGCACATGGTCTTTTTCGCTTTGGCACCGTCTTTGCTTCTCTTTGAGCTCATAATCCAGGGCGCACTCTTTTTTCTCCTTTTTTTTAAGAGTAGAGGATTCTTTCATTTGTGTCCTTGTGGGTGGGTGTATTTTTTAATCGTTTTGAAGTCGACACTTTAAAGTTTGAAAGTGTCAAAACTGGGAAGTAACACCAAGCCTCATGCCCTGAGTGACCCACTCAGTGACACGATGCCCGACTGAGTGGGATTACTCGCGGATTTCTCTGTCGAAGCATTAAATGAAAGAAAAATCATTTCCAAAATGCAAAAATAACAGAATTACCACAAAACGTGAAAAAAACAAACAAACTGAGAGGCAATCTCTGCTGCAGAAGCTGAAGTGATACAAGGGACAGTAAGGGACTAAACTGTTTCAGACAATCTGAGGAGAGGGCGAATGTGAGATTAGATAAGATGCAAAGCTAACTGGGTTTAGGCAACCTGATGGTGTTGTCTGAAGGAAGCAATGGCGGCCTAAGTGACTTGAGAGTCTGTCAGGCGGAAGAGAAGTGGAGACGGGGCTGAGGGCTGGCAGTGATGTACACAAAGTAGTACAGATTGTGGTAATCACAGACACTTCCTCCACAGAGCCTCGGCATATAGGGACACACTGTATTTGGGCTATTGGGTGTGATAAAGCTGCACAAGTGTCAAAGGTCAGGTTTGTGAAACATAAATTCAGTGGGCACACAGCTCCCATACGCATTGGACAGACTGGAAACTTAAACACCTCCCCACCACCTCCACCTTCAGCCTCAGTGGAGAAGGTGGGGGGAGGTAATTAGAGCATGTTGCCTTTTGCCGCAGGGAGAACAAATTGGCTCTAAAACGCTCATAGATATCATCTTTAAAAGAGGCTTTTTATGTACAAGAGGTAAAAGTGGTATGGAACTGAACACGGCACTTCAGATGTCCAAGTGTCACACATTCATTACATTTATTGAGCTCTCTTCTCACGTTTAAAGTCAGGACTCAGCTGTAACACTGTGACAAGCTGCCTTTGACACACCGTGTCCAATTGGAAGGCTAATATTTTAATGTTGGTGGATATCAGACAAGAACGTTACAGCTTTTCGCTGCGACCGAAGAAAATGATCCCGGCAGCCTTGTGATAGCAGCTAACTTGATTCTGAACAGGAAACAACTGAAAATAGGTTGATACTTCTCAGAAATCTAAATAAAAAAAAACAGCAGCAGATCAAACACAGGCACTCTGTTTCTTCTGCGTATTCGCTTTTATTGGAAGTTTTTTTTTCTCAAACTGAAGGGGGGGGGGAGCGCTTGTTGTGTCGTAGAGAAAAAACAGAGGGGAACATGAGTGTATAATGGCTATTTTTATATTCAACTTTGCAAGTAGTCAAAACTGAAAAGTGAGAAAGGAGGAAAGTATTCTTGTGTAAGCAGACTGTGGAAGTGTGTTCAGTCTGTTCATCATGACATATAAAGAAACCCACATAGTTGTGACTCAAGAGGATATTACACTGATTTACATTTCCTGGAGATTTTCACTAACCTTTAATATAACTGCTGCTTCACTCTAACCTAACCTTAAAACCTCTATTCATCTAAAAAAAAGCAAAAGACTTATATTTTCAGGTTAACTTAGTGCCTGTAAGGAAGACATGTCCCAGTAATGTGGCTTTCTAAACACATTTAGACCCCCTCCCAACAGGAATACCTGGACCACACGCACATGCAGGCATAGGAATCTGCTACCCAGCACAGCGTACGTGGACATGATTAAAGTCAGAATTAGCTCGGAAAACAACAAATCAGTTGCAACAACCTTAAAATGAAGGAAAGCTGAGCGGCTCACACATAACACAGGAACACAGAGTGGCTCCCATTAAAGGCTTCACTGGCTTTCAGTAGCATCAAAGAGGCCCCTGAGTTAGACTGGGATTATATTTAACCCAGGAGCTTGTTGCACTGCGGAGTACAGGGCACATGCTGATGCTGCTGCCAGAACACCATGCTTCTGGCACCGCTCTGATCCAGAGCTTTCATTAAAATGTGGCTTGGGCACAATTTTCTGCAGGAACACACACATGGACGGACACACACGGAAACAACACAGAAAAAGTCAAAAACAAAAACAACGGAGGAAAAAAAACGATTGTCATGTCGAGCAGACTCAGTGACGCGTCGTTCATATTGTATGCAACCTTTCTGTCGCTCGCTTTTACGATAAAATATCTACAAGGCTGGAGGAAAGTGATGTAGTTGACTATCGGTGTTAAACCTTTATTTAAGAAGTGAACCTTTAAAGTTTAAGAATCTTTTTTGTTTTTGTGTGTGGGCCCTGGGATGAGAAGAAAAAAAAAAAAACAGCTCCAGAAGCCAAGCAAGGGGAGAACATCTGCACCGAAGGGACCTACTGGGGTTTGACTGCAGGGTCTAATAGTGCAAACCCCTGAGCCACCATGCTCATATATAATATACTTAAAATTTCAAAATGCTGTAAAATCATATGAGCTCTAGTTTATACTGACACATTGCTTCATGATAAACGTGAACAGGAGCATAATTAATCAGTCTGCTTTAATACATTTGAATACATCTGTGATTTTATCGAAAGTCATCCAGACACAGAGCCAGACTTACATGAATAAATGCAAAGAGTCCAACAAAACTCCTCCTGTTTGTGTATAAGTCTCTAGAAGGCCTGGGCTTGAGAGATTGCAATCTCACTTGGCACATTTCAGTAGTCAGACTTGATATGACCCATCAGACAAGCTCGTCGATACTCCCCAAGTTCATTCAATTCCAAACCAATCATCCCGGTGTCATACACTTTTGGGTTAATATTCTAACTGTGAGGCCCGGCACTAGGTGAAGATAAATCAGCTTTTATGATGGGTTGTTATGGTTTTTATGGCACTGGGGTTGTGAGGGACTGATTTGGGGATCAATCACCTGCAGGTGTCTGGCAGGGGCCGAGGGGCTGTGAGGATCGATTGAGGATCTAGAGCTGTAGTGATGGAATAGAGGTGTATTCGTGTGTGTGTTGAAATTGGGTGCATTTGTTGGGTATGTGTATTAGTTTGTGAAGGCGTGAGAGAGACATAATGATGAAGGTGTGTATGTGAGTGCTTCGGAGACACAGAGGAGATATATCTGGGGCTGCAGCAGTGATGAAGGGCTGCTGGACTATGACCAGACCATCTCAGCTCTTATCAGAGCCCCCACCCCCCAAACCACCCATTCCTCCCACCTCCACCCTTCTCGATCCACTTCTTTATCTTGGTGGCACTTTGGAAAATCTCATTGTCACAGAACATTTAACAAAGACAAAAGTCTCCGGCTGGCAGCTGGAGATGACTGGCCTGGCAGCTAGTGTGCAGAGTATCCCTCACACGGCCTCCTTCACTCACGTCTTGCTTTTTCTTTTTCTTTTTTTTTTCCCCCCTGGGAGAGGCCGGCAATGTGGGCAAAACACCGCCAAAACATACTGACAAGTCCACGTATATCTAGGTGCACAGACGGCTCGAGCGGCCATCAACACACAGACACAATAATCACCCAGAAGTTTGTCAGTTTAACTCTCTCTTTCTGCTTCCCTGGAAACCATGTTTATGCACATTCAACATCTCCCCTGACTGTCAGACGGCTGCTTCCTCCACGCTGTCAGCACAGCACCGGCTGAAACAAAAGAGGCGGAGAGCGAGGCCTAGGGTTTCTGAATTAGAGGAAGTTGGTGCTGATTACGCTGCCACTGAAGAAGCATTCCGATCCTGTTAACCCCTATGTGAGCTGCCAAACTCCAAACCATGCAGTGAAACCACACACACACACACACACACACACACACACACACACA
>NW_024582767.1:134065-198471 GCF_018398535.1 Haplochromis burtoni
CACACACACACACACACACACACACACACACACACACACACACACACACACACACACACACACACACACACACACACACACACACACAGCCCCACCCCGAGTGCCCTCTCCATGCACACAAAAAAACATTTCCTCCTCTTGTCTGTTCTTTCCTTTCGCTTCTTTAATGATAATCCTTTGCTTCTTCTGTCCTAGATCTTTCTACATCCATTCTTTTTTCAGCTTTTTTTTGTCTCCTCTCTGATGTACTTTGCTCTCTATCATCCCCTTCATTGCAGAAACACAGCAGTTGGCTCTCGTAGGAGGAGGGAACATTCCACCTTCACACCCTTACCTCTCTATCCCTGATGAATGTCTTCACTCCACTTGTTTATAAGATAGAAGGGGTTATTCATAATCAAGCCCAAGAGAGTATGTACACACTGTGGACATCCTGATAGAAAGCAACGTATTAAATTTCTGTTTGTTTGACAGGAGCGCTGTCTCTCTCCTTCTCCTTGACAGGAAGACCCCCATCCATCCAAGCCGGGGCGCGACCCCAGCAGCACTCCCCCCTCTTTCTCTCTCTCAAGAGCTAACACATATTAAGTAAATGAAGAGTCTCTTCAGGCCAGCGGGAGATAAACGAGCTTCTTAAACATTTTAGGAGTGGCAGTTTGATCTGGTGCTGGTGGGTGTTTACGACGTAACTGCAGCAGAGTTGCGTTTGTGATGTTACCCATCTAAGTGTGTTTATACTGAAGGGAAGATTGTCCCGATCTTCAAGCCAGGTGCTGAAGCTCTGTGTCTGTTTGAGATGGAGGGTATGCTTATGCCTTCTGGATGTGTGTGTGTACATTCCCTTTAAGTGTGTGTGGCTCCTAGGCCAAATCCTGTTCAGACAGGCAGACGGTGTGTTTGTCCACATCCCAAGCAGGAGCAGGTTCATGTTAGGGTGTCTGCTCTGATTCTACCCCAAGCTTTTCCTCCTGTCTTTCTGTCTCTTTCTCTTTTCTATCTTTCTCTCTGTGATTATTGTCATTGTGGTTGTTTAAAAAAAAGAGAAAAAAAGAAAGAAAAAACACTAGCAGGGGGAAGTGTAGAAGGGGGGTGGAACTGGGGAGGGGAAGCACGACAGAGCTGAGGTGGGTTGGTGGCAGTGGTGGTGGTGGGGAGGGCTATAAGGCCCCGAGGGTGGGTATAGGGTTTTGGTGAGGGCTCGGGGGTTGGTGGTGAGGTGTGCTTGGAGAGAGGGCCCTGGTGTAATCTCAGTGCTGAATAGACGGAGCTCTTAATAGAATCCCGTCGTCCGGCTGCCACCGAGAGAAACAAGAGCTGTAATGGATGGGCTCAGCTCTAGCTCCCACTTTCCCCCCTGTGACCCCTGCGTTGGTCAGAAGTAAGAGCTAAAGAAGCATTGTAGCCTCAGGCCTGATTGAATGGGGAGGGAGGGAGGTGGCGGTGGCAGTGGTGGCAGCGGGGGTGGAGGGGGTAGCCGCGCTGATAGACCAATTTCCCACTACTGCGAGCAGCAGGGCTTGATTGATGAGGGCTGGTGCTGGTGAGAGGAGGCCCATCACATGCGATCACATAAATACTTATTCAGCTCGAATTGGGCCTGACAAGCCTTACGACAGCTTTGTGCTGTCACAGATATCATTGGAAGGAAAACGCTCCATTAATCATGTGTAATTAACTTTTCCAAAGGGAGGTTCGGCTTGGAACCAGTACTAACCCACTCAGTACCCAGATAAAAAATTTCAGCATCTTAACTGGGATTGGAGAGGTCTTATTAAAAACTCGAACCAGTTTCCCTTGAGCCGCCCCGTTTGTACAGGAAACGGCTTCATTAGTATCGGTTTAGGACTCTAATGGGCTCAATACAAAGCCTCCTCTCTCAAACCCAGCCGTGTTCAGTGGCCTTACAGTGCAATATCCTGTGAGCGCACACGCCCATAATGTTCCCTGTTTGAAGTCAGAGCAGAACCCATCTGAACGCCTGCCACTGGTTAACTACCTTGACCCTCCCATAAAGTAGTGTGGAGGAGTGAATGTTGGAGAGCCCGACAAGCTGCGTGGTGTCATTTTCTCTTTCTGTCTTTAGGTAAAAGGTACCCTACCCATGGGAGTAAATTGGACCAGGGTCCCCTTTGTCTTAAAGCAGCGGACCAAATGATCTGCCACACACAAACACATATACACAAACACGCACCAACTGATGAATGCACCGACCGAGTGCAAAATCTAATCTGATCAGCAGTCCTCCTTCAGCATTCTAATGCTGCCCACCTGCAGCTTTGTAGCTACACAGATGAATGTAATGTAAGCAGTTGCAATGGAGAGAGACAGAAAACAATAAAGGGCTAAACAACCATGTACCTTGACCTGAAACTGGATTCCAAGTTCTTTCAGGAAAAATCAGATAATATCTTAGATACACCGAATGATCCGAAAGTACATTTGGTTCCACAGTTAAGAATGCACGAGATGTAGATGCGACGTAGTTATGTCAATGGATCAGGCATCAGGAATCATTTTCACCAAACATTTTGACTCTCACAGTCTACCGTGTGATTGGTCTACACTTTTAAAATAACCAAGGGTGCTAAATTCAGGTGATAAGAGTATTTTCTTAAAAATGTACTGCCGTTGTGGGGTGGGACTCAGCATAGAGGCATAGATTTCACCACACATCCTGTTTTTATCAAGTGCACCGTTGGTTCTTGAAGGCATCATGTTTCTATGATGGAATTCAGACGTGGTCATCACATGCTTCAGTGCACACTGCTCATTAAATTATATCATTTACCTGAATGGAATAAAGTCAAGAGCAAAGCTTGTATTTTGCCAGACACGCTTAGGCATCAACCTCACAAACACGTACACAGGACCTTTCGAACTCAGTCATCTCTCTTCTCCTGTTGGTCATCGGTGGTCATTTCCTCTAGACATCATCCTCACTGTTGCACAGACTTGAATCATTTCCTTCCTGTTAATTATCTCTGTCTGGATGTCTGAGAGAAAGAAGATACACTACAACTTGTTGAACTAGTTAGGAAGATACCACACGTATTGCAGCGCAGTATGCTCGTCATTATTAAACAAAGTTATACAGTGACCAAAGATAATGCTACCCGCAAAGAAATAAGGGCTACAAGAACATGAGGAGGAGGACATAAATGATTGGGATCTTTGTGAGGTACACGGTGAGGAAAAACAGCTTTAATTATTGGCTGCCCTGGTCACCTCTCCAGAGAATCATTAATTAAAGTTGAAGTCCTTAAGGTGCTTATTCAGAGTGTCTAAACCAGATTAAAGGCCTGTAAAGTAAACTAGAGACAGGTTCATTTATCATTATGTACTTTACACTGATGAGTGACTTTTTTTCCCTTATGAGTTTTTAAGGTAACGTCCTCTTTAAACAATGGATTCTAATTAATTAATTCTTTGTAATCCCAACCAGCAAAACTCAACAATAAAAGCATAAATTGAGTTTATTGTGCATTTGAATGAAAGTGATGAATTTTTAATGTTATTACACTGAGGCCATTATATCCAGATTCTCCTGAGAATCCGGATATAATGTGTAGATTTTCTTTCTCACAGACAGCACACAGCAGGAAACACACAGTGCGCCTTAGAAACATTCAAACTGCTGGAAATTGTCTGTGTGGTTTAGGCAAAAGTCCTTGTGACCTTCAGCAACCGCTACAGTCTGAAATTCAGATGTATGAAATTAAAACTTTCATTGGTAAGTTGGTTTGGATTTAGTGAATGCACATTTTCCCTAGCGACTGCTGGTTGCCAGGGGGTTACTGACCAGTCTGCAGCGCTGTGTGACTTTAGCTTGATGTTCTTACATGCACCTCTGCTAGAATAAAATGGCTTAAGTTAAGATTAACTGCACTTACTGACAGAAATTCAAAAGTGTTTTTAGTTTATCAGTTTGCTCTCTGTTGCTCTCCTGACATGATAATTTTGACTAATCAGATGAAAGTTGTGGTGGTGGTGCTTTGACACACAGTGTGAGGTAATATTAAGACTCAACCCATCACCAACGTGTCATATATGGATGCCTGATCAGGAATTTCAATACAGTGCACCCTAATAGGATTTCTTTTTCAAGATGTTGGGTTAATCTTAGGATACTCTATTTTAAGTTAAAATAAGACCTTTTCTTAAACCTAAAGCTAGACCTCTACACCTTTAACATATGCTTGTAGTTTTGTGATAACAGGTTGGTTTTTGTACATAAACCTCTGAAAAATCAAGTTTTTCATGCTCCTTATTCTGACCTGTATGAGGATTAACAGCCTGGGTATTAAAGAAGAGTCAAGGGAGAATGGGCTGTATGCATGAACAGTTGAGAGGTGACAATCTCAAAGACACAAATAAGAGAAAAATTAAGTCTTCATTCTCAGGGAGAAACAAACAGGAATGCATATGTGAAACCGCATTCAATTATGTTGGTGGAGATGTGGAACAGTTCCACAGACGGGTAGTTAAAGGCATACTACAACCAGACGAGGAATAAGTTGGAGAGTGTGATAGAAAAGAGTCACTGGGTGAAAGGTCAAATACATTCACTCAGCTTAATTTGACTTATATATAGCAAATGCAGAAAAGCTCATCTGCTCTCATACTGGCCTCCCTCTCACTCAAAAGCAGGGCTTCAGCTCTCACTTATTACCAACAATGCCCCTCATTCTCTCAAAACTGTATTTAATTGACAATTTTCATGGCTTTCCTGTGAGACGTGTTCATAAACTGTTCAAAGAATCCAAATTGCCAGATGACACAATAACACTGCCTATTTCTCATTGTGCACATCTGGAGTCGGGCTTGGGTCTCGTCAGTCTCATTTGGCACAGCTGAAGGAAAGTAGCGATTGTTAAAACCCTTTAAAATAAGCTATCCACTGTCAACTGGAAGGGGACAGCAGACTGGCTGAAAATCGTTTTTTTCCCCCCTCTCATTTACTGATGGGACTTTGCTAAAGGGAGACATTGGCCACTGCAGTTGGTTTGTCAAGAACAGGCCATTGGCAAAGCTTATAGCTCGGGTTGTGCTCTTAGCCTGGGCTTTGCCCCCTTCAGACAGATGCTAGCTAAGTTGAAGAATGGAAAGAGGAGAGAAGAGGAACGTGAAGAGGAAGAAGGCCTTCTTGGTAAAATGGCTCTCAGTGTTAATCAGAGACTTCACAAGAGCAGTCATCACCTCAGGACAGAAAGACTGAGAGAATGAGGGTAGGCACAGAGGTGAGGAAACGAGAGATGACTTTAATAAGAGATAGACAGCAAGATGGAGAGGAAAGGAAGGAGGCGAGGAGTGCCGGCTACATTCCTGTGGCCACAGCTGTGGGAGCTGCAATCACTAAAATGTAGCGCTGTCTCAGTGCTGGAGATTTCTGGACATGTTACAAACGAAATAAAACAGCACGACATGTCTGTTTTTTGAATCAAAGAGGAGACTAGCAATCAACATGCTGGGGTTTACACTACCTCCCTCCCTCCTTCATTCTTGTCCTCCCTCCATCCTTCTCTCTGGCTGACTGTCAGTCCCTCAGTGGAAGGGATGACCCCTTCTCTGTCTCTATATTTGCCCCTCTTTGTTCACCACTGGCCAGTTAAGGCAGGCATCTGAGGCTGAGGCCATCGATCATTGGCCTGACAGCGGGCCCCAGGCAGAGATGGCCCTGTTATTTGGACTCTGTGATGACTTCCTCAAAAAGGGGCCCCTCCTTCCCTCATAGGGCTGGCATGGTTGAGGTTTGGTTTGGAGCCTCCATACCTTCTCTGTATGTCCATAGAAAACACATCGAACTCACTGGCTGCATGTTTGGGTCACGCTAGGGTTAGCAAGACAGATAGAGTGTGGAGTGGGAGTAAAATAGGTCGAGAGAGCTGGAAGCTTGCTGTGTTTGAATCTACTTGGTAGCTTCTCCAGTCCCTTGGAGAACTGCAATGAAGACTTTGGCAGCAGTAATAACAGAAGTCAACACAGTAGATTTGAGAAAAGGAAACAAAAAAGCAACAGCTGGAGTGCCTCATTTGTGATTTGTCTGTGTTCTGTCAGACAAGACACAGCAACACTACTTGCTCAAGTACATTTTAAGCCATTATTTAGATCTTTGTGCATGTTTGATTTAGGTTTGCTCCCCCTCCTCCTTCTCACATGACAGTGTGTGAATGTCCTTAAAAAGATGTTAAAAAACAAGGTTTATTCCTCGCACTTTACTACTTTGCTCCTCCAATGCATCCCTTCCCATCATTCTGCCTCCTCCTCAACTCTTTAGCTCAACACCCCCTCCCCTCTGTTCTCCCGTCTCCCTCCCCACTCTCCCTCTCAGGCACTAGACAGCGACTTTGTAGAGCAGCAGTTGTACTATTGTCTTGCTGCTCACATCGCATCATCATTACAGTTGGCTATAATTGAAAACAGGAGTCTTTCTATTAGGCTACATGGTGACACGGGTATCTGTCTCTTCTGATATTCCCACACTGGCTAATTTCCTCCCTCATCTGCATTCAGCAGAGCAGAGGCAAGAGAGCATGACAGTGGATATGGACTCTGATAAAGACTCTGATAACTTTATGGTGATGTACTCCCACTTGCATACTTTTATATATAGGAAATGTATCAAATTTTGAAAAATTACAGAAAAAAAACATACTTCAAAATTTATTTCATGGCCTTAGCTGAGATTCATCCCTTCCATGTTTTATGTTCTTTTTGTTCTTTTTAAAAAATAATATCTTTCTAGCCTAGAGTCTGTGCAGTAAATGCTTGCCATAATGCTAAGCCCGCCTAACAAAGGGTGCACACACTTCATTAGCACTGTCCGTGAGAAGGAAGGAATCTTACACATGGAATCACTCCTGAGCTCCCGTCTCAGGCTACTGCTGTGCAGAGCCTGGACTCGCTGGCTTCCTTCCTTCGAAATCCTTCTGGCCCCTGCCTAAACACAATGCACAATTTGTTCATATCCCGCACCAAAGAAAAGGGAGATACACAAAGCGCAGGAGATAAGGTTTCAAACTGTCTTTGCACTCGCAGGTGTGGAACTTTTAAAGCATTAAAAACGTGATTTAGTCCCCCGCCCCACTACCCCCTCCCTCTCCTCCTAAGCTTTCTTTTAAAATAAAAGAAGTGACCTGAAGGATCAATGGATGATGATGATGATGATGATGATAATGAAGAGGAGGGTGTAAGATAAGTTAATAACTGGGTGAGAGTTTAGGGAGTGGAGTCCACATACAAACCGAAGAGAGCTCGTTTAGCTTCTGTCTCACATTGCATCACGCTGCCCTACACCTTAACACTAACACTTTGCTATTGCTCTCTCAAACTCTTTGCCCTGTTTCAATGGCATCAAATGGCTCGAGTGGACAAAAGAAGAGAGGGAGTGCTGCCAGCTGCCAGACTATGGCCACCATGGTACACCCCACTACTATGAGCATGCCATTGACCTTCAAAAACAGCTATTTTATTTTACTAATAAACACAAGTTGACTAAAATAGTTTTATTTTTTTTTTCAAAAAACCCACTCAACATATCCACAGCTCCATATTTTTTCAGCTGTCGTCCTGTGAAGAACATGAGGATTGGTGTCCTTTTTTCATGTACTTTGGAATAGGCTTCTTCTGTTCCTGTACTGAAGGTGGAGTCAGTCTGGGTTTTTTCTTCTTCTGATTTTTATCTGTTTGTTTGTGCAACGCGTTACTGAGACAAAACCTGAAAAAACATACCTTTATAAGTTATATAATCTCTCTTGTGTCTGTTAATCAAATATGTAATGTCCATTCTTTTTCACTTCTTACCCCATCAATAGTTGTTCTTGTTCTTTTGGATGTCGTGCACAGTCATGCTCCTCTGTTGCTTTATGCCTTCCTCCTTTTTGGAATTACCCAGTGCAACTATCCATCAATCAGTCCATCCACCCATTTATCCATCCACTTGTTCATCTGTCCATCCATCTTTACCAATATGAAGGGCTTTAATATGATGAGTCCTTTGAGTCCAAGCACGGCTCAGTCATTTGCTGTCTCTGTCTCCATTACTCTTTGCTATTGGTCCCCTGGGTTGTCACAGTGGCTGCAGAAGTGGCTGCTTTTCTTCCGCTATTATCACATAAGACTTGTTATATCTGAGATGTAATTGCACGCAAGTGAGGTAAGTGTGTTGGAATTATCAGGTACAGGCTACGAGGCAGGAAAAAAAATATCCTCTGTCCTCTTTATCTCTTTCTGGCATGCACATGAACACTCTCAAACACACAGAATTTGGTCAGCCCTCACACCTGCTTTCCCCTTGACTAGGTCACTAAGTCCATATCTGTCCTTGGTGGTGTAAACTGTGGGTGAATCACTGTCAAATATTGTCTCAAGATTTTCTCTCTTTCTTTCTTCTTCTTCTTGTCTCTTTGTCAGTAAATGACTCTTATCACTCCTACCATGAAGGCCCTTTCTTCCCTTACTCATATCCGAAAGAGCGGAAAAAAAAAAGAGAGCCGAGTGCCTTTCAAAAACCAAAACTTCATTGAGACCACTGGTCTGTGTACATTCCACAAATTTGAACAATAACTTATCAGAGGCGAAAGAAGGAAGGGCAAAAAGAAAGAAAGCACATATGAAAGAAAGGATAAAAGGCAAAAATGTGAGGAGATAGGGGTAAGGAGGTGAAGAGGTGATCTGTGTGTATAAGGGATCTGTTGATTTGGCTTCCTCAATCCCTCTTGGTCTTCGAGGTCAACGTGAGGTTTCTCGATAGTTGTCAACAAACTTGGTGTGTGCTGAGTTAACATCCATCCATTGCACGCCTAAAATGAATGGGTGTGCGTCTGTTAATATTTAGAAGAAAAGAAATTGAGCGGATACATTTAGAAGTGCCCCTTGAAGTCTTTATCACATGCCAGCTTGCTCAACTTGCAAATCTGCTCTGAAGCATGGTGCTATAAATTTACAAAATATACGTGCAACTTAATCGGAAAGTAGAGCTTGTTGGCAAACTTGATATTCGAATTTGAGGCCATTTCTATGAGGCTGCAGTTCAAAAGAGATTAGATATGCACTATTTAGTCATGCAGTCCTTGAGCCGGAATCAGTTGTGAGGGAGATCATTCCAAAGGAAACAGGATCTCATCTGAGGTGATCCAGATCAGAGACCAGCTCGTAAAACTGTCCTCCCTAATGGATCACCTCATTGGAACGCATGCACTCGCACAGCATAGATGCAAAGATGTAGACTCACGTTCACACAGACAGCACAGTGTATCCGAATACACGTAAACACGTAATACAACCATATAACCAAAGGCTAACACGCTCCCCCTTCGTTTAAACCCACATGTGCGCTCTCACCAACACGGCCTGTTAGGAGAGAAGTTGAAATTTTAAGCTTGCAAATCTATAATGTGCAAATTCAAGTAAATTGTTTACTGACCCGTGTCATATTTGCATGTGTGTTTCAAGGCAAACAGGGCAGTGTGTACTGCTCCTATGATGTGGATTGGCTCTCTCGGGGGATCACACACACATTTACACCCTCGCACACACACCAGTAACATTCCTTCCTGCCCTCTCTGGCCAAGCCCAGAGCTTGACCTTTCTGTGTCACTCAATCCAACAGGCAATATTTGCTTTCGTCATCATAAATATTAAATATGTGCAGAGGCAAATATTTGGGTTTGGCGACCTCGAAAGTGGTAAATGAATTAATGTATTCACATGAAGAGAGCCGGGGAGTCAGGGTGTTCCTGCACACACGCAGCCTTTCAGCCTTTCCAGCTCCTTACGGTAAAGGCCTGTCAGTGGTCACGCAGGGAAAGACCCACAATTTCTGAAAAAAAAAGTCATGGTAAATGACTCAAATTTGGAGGTCACTGAGTGGTAAATTCTTTTCTGTTGTTATAGTGTGTCACAACTGCATGCAACGCTAAGCCAAGTTAAGAAATACATGTACCATTTGACATAACTGCACATGCAATATTAAAACTACTAAAAAGAGTGCTACTCTGCTCAGTATAGAAACTCATCAGCCACCTCATTAGTTACATCTTGCAAGTACCAGGTTTTATTTGGCATCAGGGCTGCATTAATTCTTTGCGGCATAGATTCAGTAAGATGCTGGACCAGTTCCTCTGAGACTGTGGTCCATATGATGGCATCACTCAGTTGCTGAAGATTTGTCAGCTGCACATTCGTGATGTGAATCTCCTGTTCTACCACATCCCAAAAGTATTGTATTTGACAGAGATCCAGTGACTGTAGATTGCACTGTCACCTTAGAAAACCAGTTTGGGATGATTAGAGCTTTGTGAGATGGTATGTTATCCTGCTGCAAGCAGCCATCAGAAGATGGGTAGACTGTGGCTACAAAGGAATGGACATGGTCACCAACAATACTCAGGTAAGATGCGATGTTTAAACTGGCACTGAATAGCTCAAAGTGTTTCAAGAAAATATCCCCCATACCATTAAACTACCATCAGCCTGAACTTTTCATATAAGCCGGCTTTCATGCCCTTTTTTGTCAAATTCTGACAAACAGTCATCAGATTAGGCATTGTTTTTTCCCAGTCTTCTATTAACAATTTTGGTGAATCTGTATACATTTTTGGTGTGGTCTTCTGCTGCTGTAGACCGTGTGCTTTAAGGCTTCAACGTGTTCCGTGTTCAGAAATGCTCTTCTGCATATCTTGGTTCTATCGAATGGTTTTTTGAGTAACTATTGCCTTACTATAGTCTGCCTTCCTTGAGGCTATCTGGAACTCTCCTCTGACCTTTCGAAAATCAACAAGCCCCAGAGAACTGCCACTCTCTGAATATTTTCTTTTTTCAGACCATTCTCTGTAAACCCTAGGGATGGTTCTGTGGGAAAATCCCAGCAGGTCAGCAGTTTCTGAAATACTCAGACCAGCCTGTCTGGCACCAACAGCCACGCCATGGCCAAGTCACTTAAATGATATTCAGTTTGAATTTCAGCTGGTCATCTTGACCATCTCTGCATGCCTAATTGTAATGAGTTCCTGACATGTGACTGATTGATTAGATATTTGTGATAACGAGCAGTTTAACAGGGGTACCGAATGAATTTACCAGGTGATTGTAATTTCTAATGCTTTTCTCCAGTGCTGATTCACAGGGTTAATTTTCAAGGCTTTTCAAACATCCAAAAAGAATCAAATGCTTACAGTAAAATGTAAATGATATAACTCCTTCAATTGTTTGCAGAGGAGGTGATTTGTGCACAACAATTTCACAAAAATGTAAATAATAGTCAAAATTTACGGACATGGACTTAGTACAGGTGATTCTGCAAGCTGTTGCACTTTCATAACATCTAGTGTTATCCGAGGTCCCTAAACTCTGATTTTGTCTTAAAAGTTGACAATTTCATATTTTTTCCCAGGCTTAATCAAATCTTACTGCATAAATAGTACTGCATATCTTGTGGGAAACTTTGTGGGCTTTTCGAATATCTTTATGTCGATTTGTAATATATGTTTCTATAAAGGGCTTCTGCTTTTTTAAGTTTTTGGTTGTATTAACAAAACCCCTGATCAGATTGCCAAAGGTATCTAATGTGGTCAGTGTAATGGTGACAAGGGGGATGGGGGCCCAGCAAGATGACTAATCTGAGAAGAGTTGTCAGAAAGGCAGTCCAACGATGACCCTGGCCTCTGTGTATAATTGTGCCCTCTGACCCACTGGACATCCCAAATCACCAATCCAAACAATCAGAGTCCCTAGTAGGTACCCAGGGAAAAGCCCTGAAAAGCACACCAGTCTGTCTTTGCCCTGGTTCTCACATGTGCAGTCCCTCTGAAAGTTTCATATACATGGCTTTAGGAAAGCTAGAAACCCTCAGTGCAGAATAGATGCGAGTTTGATCTACAGCTGAATCAGTCTTTTCAAAGTAGGGACATTCCAAAGTGATGCCCATCAGTAATATTTCCTTTGGGAGATTTGAACATTTTGTATGAGTGTCTGGTTTCTGTGGACATTATTTTTTGTCACTACTGTGAAAAAAATCAAACAAAAAAAGCAAAACAGTATTGAAACACTACAGGTGTGTAGTTGAGTATACACAAGTATACCCAGTTTACTCATAGTTTACCCACAATTACTTCAGTATGTAACTACATATTAGGTTAGACAAGAATCATCAAAAACTCATTGGTGATGCAGCTTGTGTGATCCTATGGGATAAGTTCCAGTTTTCTCTCTGTACATTCTATATGTGATACATCTGGATCTCTGCAAAAGCAAAACTAAAACAGGAAGGAATCAGACATTTATCCTGGCAATGCTGATTTAACTGTCATCAGTTTTTTTTCCGGATAGGGTAATCACTTTAACTGTACTCATTCAGTGACTGGACTCAGCTCATTTGAAGCACAGTTCACCTGACCGTCTCTCTTGTCTGCTCTGACATGAATGCAAGGATGCATTCCAGTTGTCCCTAATTACAAACAGAACATGCTCGGGGAGACTGAGTTCCCATCTTGTTCTCTCCAATGTTCAGGACAGGATAGAAGCACTCAAAGGAAGAGAGGATTTTATGGAGGGTGGGAGGCTCATACATTGTTGTTGGAAGGGTCTGAAGTGATGGACCTCCTGGAGTGTCTGACAAAGAACTCAACAACAGAGAGATGCACTGCATCAAACCAGGGGGACAAGAGGGGTTCAAAAGTGTTCTTTCCTGGGTCCTTTCAGCCTGGCATCCCAGCACCCTGGCCCAGCAGGGGGACAAGCTTCTTCACACAAACACAGTGGGAGGATGAGATGATTGGACAGTGAAGCACTACAATAGAGGGGGTAGAGGGAAGCTCTGAAAGACAGCGTGGAAATGAGAAACATGACACACATAATACTACAGTCATTGTACTGGGAGAGCGTCCGTTGCCAGTAACTGATAATGGTCATGGCAGCTGCACTGGGTTTGTATGATGCTCCTTTAACAACTTGTGTTTTGGGTTAAGATGGACTTTTATGTACATCTCACATGCATATTCTTCCTCCTTTTTGTTCAACGCTCGACCAGCTTCAAGAAGCTTCTCATACAAATTTTTCATCCGCGCAGAGATCACTGTCACTGAAGCCACTGATGAGCACTGCGAATGTAGCTGCCATTCATCACAATTCAGTATTGATGGAAACGCCAATCTGAGCAGCGCCAAGCCAAGCTGTGCTCTGCCAAGCCAAAAACTGCCTGGCGTTGTAACCCTTCCAGGCATGCCAGAGGAGAGCATAATATGAGTCAGGTCCAACCTCTGTTTTGGGTGCCAAGAAGAACTCCATGTAACCTAAAACACTGACAGGGAGCCAGTCCGAATGTGAATGTCCTCAAAGAAAACCAATAAAACAAGACTGTCATTGTGGCATCCCAGAGACCAGACAGTTCAAGAGGGACTTTTAAAATCCACTTTGTAGCGTATACATCTAGCCTTGACTGAATTAGATGGTTTACATTGCATGGTTTACATGCAACGATAACCTAAAAATACCCTTCACAAGCAACTGTTTTGAAACCCCAACACATCTGGTCTTTCCCTCTTTGTGTGGTTTATCTGTAAATGCTCTTCCCGTCCTGTCTATTTGTGCATCTGCTTGTCTGACTCAGTGTCTGTCATATCTGTACGCCTGTCAACATTTAATAAAGGACAGCTCTAAAGTAATTTAATCTAAAAGCTAAGGACCCTAAATATTCAGTGGTTGTTTGTATACATGCTGACACTCAGTTTTTAGCAAAATAGAAAAGCCTGTATATAAAACCAAACACACACACACATTCATCTCAGTCCAGTGCGGGCAATGTGTGTCATCTGGATCACCAGCTGCTCATCTACAAGAGAGGCAAGGCTGGGAAAGGCTCAGACGCAGAGATGACTATTTAAGTGTTTGTGCTTCGGCGTCTTAAATGACAGCGTTCCAAGGAAACGAAATCTGTTTTTTTTGTTTGTTTTAATAGAAACATTTAATTAAGCAAAATGATCCTAACAGGTTACAGCTGTGCTCCCCTCTCTTGCTTTTGCCTTTATTGCGTGTGGGAAATCCATTTCCACTTTATTCAGGCTGTCTCAGATTTATAGATTTTACAATTGTCTCCTCATACACTCAGCACTTCCTATGACTTCTGTCTTCTGCCAGGAGCCTGGCTGACACTTGGAGAGTTTAAGAGCAACATTAAAACTCTAAATTGTAAATCTTAATCAGCTGGTTAGAGTTATTGTTGGCTCAGGGAAAAAAGTGCCATTAAAATATATTTTCTGATGAATTTCGATATGTATGTAAATAAATTCCCTGTCTACGTACTCTATTATAGGCAAACAAGGGCAATTCTATAATAGTGCAGAATACTTTTACTAATGTAGGATCATCTTTTAAAATGCATTTTAAATGAACTTCCACACAAAACCCTGCAAATGTGGCATGCATACTGTCAAGCATAAATTAATATGGCTGCTATGTCAGTGTGTGCTGTGTGCAGTCTGCATTTTACATGACGTAAGACACGCATTGTGATGAGCTCCCATCACCATGGATTAATGCTTCTAACCTACACAGATACCCCACAAACACACAGACACACACACGGACACACACCAGTTAAGCTCAGCTTGGCCTGCTAGCCTTATGGCTGTAATTGAGAGTTAATGACGCAGTTGGATCTGTTCTTTACTTCATATTAAACAGAGCTTGCTGCTGCTGCCTGGCTGTAAAAAAGCAGCCCACCTCCCCTTCTCCTCTTCTTCCTCCTCCTCTTAACCCTCTCCTTCTCTCCTACCCAATAATAACCCTACCTGCAGCCCTCCACACTCCCCCTCGTCCCCCCGACATTTAAGAATCTGATTTAAGAAGTGAATGGGCCGTTGATGATCTCCAGATTTAGGCTACTGTGCATGCATCCTCTTGTCCACCCACATCTCTCTTAAAAAAAAAAAAAACCTAAAAAACACAGATCTACTGTAACCACGCTTGCACACACGCCCAAATGGCACATCTGTGAACAAAGACCCCAATGTACAGCAGGACGACAGGAGCTCTGGCACAAGCCGTGCCACAGCTACCTGATAACAGATCAGCTACTCTTTTTAGATTTTCCCCTCTCCCCTCTTTACAAGACACTGGCGAATGAGAAGCAACATGACCCCCCCCCCAGCCCTCGCTAGAGATTCGTGTGTGTTGGGGGGGGTGCTCCTGCGACTGACTGGCGCCAAGAACAGTGTACTGCCCACAGTGAGAAGGTCGCTCTGGGCCCTTCCTCTATCACTGACCAGAGCGGAGGGAGAAAGTGATGGGGTGAAGGGAAGAGGGAGCAATTGCGGAGATGTTAGAAAGAGAGAAGGAAACGGAGAGAGAGAGAGAGCCAGTCAGAGAAAACAAACAGGACAGAGGCTGCAGTGTGTGTCAGGTCAGCGGGGAGTTTCAGAATGTTCTACACCGCTGTGAAAACTCCTGGAGGGTTATCTGCTCCTGGCGCTGTCATTTATCATCAGTCAGGAGAAGCAGGGCCACCTCTTTGGCCAGTGCAGTAGACACACGCGCACACACATCCACAGACATGCAAACAGATGTGTCAGGAGAACACACATATGGATGTGCGAGGAGAATGAAAACACATTCAACCGTACATGGTTGACAGTAGCGGGGGGGGGGATGTGCAGCAGTAAAATACATGTGGTGGATATATGAATGTCATTAAAAGTGACACTCGACAAAGTCATAAAACCCATGTGGAAAGAACTATATGCTTTCTGAGCATACGCAAACAAAGTTGTGATCGCCGGGACCTCCCTGTGTTAGAGCAACACACCAGTGGTGTCTTAATGGGTTCTCTTGTTCTCTAAAGTATGGTGTAACCATTAAAATATAAGTTGTCTTTTCCGATGTCTATGTATGCGTAACCCTAAACCAGTCACTGCAGCCCGCTACCGATGTTTTCGACCAGTTCCCCTCGGGAATCCAGCAGTGTGCATATTTTCAGTAACAAGTCAAACACAAATGATTGAACAGGACAGTCTCCTGAGGTGCTTTTTAAAATGCACTGTATATCCTTGCATGTCATAATGCGCCTAACCAACAAAACTAACGAAGCAAGTGACATCACACATAGAAAACAGGCAACTTAAAAAAAATCCTTTAAGGTGTCTCTTTCATCATTTAATGAAAAAAAATGTCAATGGAGGCTTTCTCCTTCCTGGATTGTTGTTTTTTCGGGGAGGCACAGCGCTGTGGAGTATTGCTCTTGTCAGCCACTGTGAAGGCATCCCTGAGGTGTCGGTAAGTCCGCTGATTTGTGTGCTCCACTGTCCTAATAGCCCCCCGTCTCCTGCCCTTTCTTTATCTTTCTCTCCTCTGTCTCTCTGGATCTGCTCTCTCACCAGGCCCGGTCTTGCATAACCATTTATTTTACAGATTTTTTTTCCCCCTAAAGTGCCTGAAGGGTTTAATTATATACATAGACAACCCCTATAAACTTCTATTCTGAGGACGTTTTATTGACTTTCGAGCTATGCTGCCCTCCGGCACTTCAATTAACCATTTATAAGAGAAGAAAAATACAATTAAATTAAAAAGTTTCTATAAAGAGGCTGTCACATCATTTCCATTCTTTTTTGGAAGATGGCAGGCTTTATCTAAATGAGAAGGCGTGGATATCTGAAACAGCTGGTGTGGGGAGCCTCGTTTAAGGGAAAGGATATGAGGGAGGAAGAAAAAAACACAGGTAGAGAGAGAGAAAAAGAGAAGTAATGTGGAAGGAACAAAAACAGGGGGACATAATTAAAAAGTGAATTGAACAGAAAGACAGATAAGAGATATAGCTGTAGCAGGGCAGGGCAGGAGAGGTGAGAGGGCTAGTCGCGGGACCAGGCAGCACTGACCTTGCTACTTAGGCCCTAATTACATGTTGTGAAACTTTAGTCGGCGCACAGTCATCTCGATTCACTGGGCCTCCCGGAGCATAGACAGACAGAGAAATTACAACACCATTACACACACTTTAAAGAGAGACACAGAGAGTGAGTGGAGAGGGGAGCGAGGGGAGGATGAGGGGGGGAGGAATTAAAGAAAGAGTAAGGGATCGAGAAAGAAGGGAGGTTGATGTCATTTGGCGTTTTTGAGAGAGAGTAACAAAGCGCAAGGGCTCTCCTTTGTACGCTGCTGCTGAGTGGAGCCCTGGTATTTTTACGGGCCTAAAGATCTGTGCACTCATAACAATGTGGGTATACAGCACTCAGCAGGGGTGCCACTGTGAAATATGCCCCGCTGCACCCACCCCTTTTTTTCTTAATATCCTCCATCCACATTACTGCTAAACTCCCCATCGCAAGACACACACACACACACACACAGCACACACACACACACACAGACACACAACCACCACACGACCACCACACACACAGACACACACACACAACTTACGACACACTAGCTTGCTGTGTAGCCATAGCTGCATTAAACAAACCCAACGGTGAGCTATTTACAAAGCATACTGCCCGACCCCCAGCCCCCTCCCCAGACACATTAGATGCATGTGCACATGCTGCTCTTTTTGCACACAGACACTTCATACTTCTTAAGGAACACATCACCTTTGAGGCTTCTGTGGGTGTGGGGTTCGTATGTGATTTTTGGTGTGCTGACTTGGTGGATGGGGAATGCCATCTGGCAGTCACACTTTTGCGCAACCTTTCATCCCCCTTCCTCTTCACCCACAAAGTTCAGTGTCCGTGCCGCGTAACCTTCGTACCCACCTTGACAGAATTTGAGCAGTGGCAACACCTCAGAAAACGTCTCCAGACGTCTCGAGTCATTTACTTATTCTCACTACTGACTTCTTTTTTCCTCCTCCATTTCTCTCTCGCTCTCTCTCACCTATAGTCAGAGAGTGAGGGGAATATGTACCCCCAAGCGATGCATTGTGGGAAGGCTAGGTGGACCTCGGGGTACAGAGGTGTAAATTCCAGCACGCAGTTGAAAACCATTGGGGGGCACATGGGGTGTGTGTGTGTGTGTGTGGGGGGGGGGGGGGGTTGGGGTGTAACCAGGAAACAAAAGTGTTTTACTCCACCAATTTTCAGTTTTACTAGCATCAGTGTACCAGGCTAGTCACACAACACACCACACACACACTCACAACACATCACACACCACACACACACACACACACACACACACACACACACACACACACACACACTCTCTCTCTCTCACTCTCTGGCGCATACACTTGTTTCCGATAAACTGACTTTTATAGAAGAATGACAGTTCGATATGTGGTTTTCCCAAAATTTGTCTTTTTCCGTTCATTAGGGCACCTTAGCTGCATTTTCCTGTCTTCATCAAGACCAGGTTACCTCCATGTGTCTTTTAGTCCCATCACATATGTTTAAGAAATTAAACTGATTATGTTCGTAGTTTGCTTTATATATCGCGATATATAAGATCTGTAACTGCTGCCCCACAGACGATGCAGAAGGACATTGTTGTTCTTCAAAAGGTTTTTTTTCCCAAGCAATTGTTCATATCTTCTTGGGCAGAGAGAGGTAAGGTAAAATATAATCCTTTTATATTTTTCATGTGCACAGTCATCACTGACTAGAGAAATTCAGTTAAATTAAGTGCTTACAATTACAACTTTTGCCAGCAACTGAAATCATTTTCCGCCCAACATATTAATTAAACAGGTCTTTTCAACAGGCTGAGACACTGTAATGTCTTCAGTCTAAAACAAACAAACAAAAAAGTCAGGTAATAAAACAGCAATGTTTTATAGATGAGAAAAGATAAACTAAAATTTTAAGGTAGCTACTGTTGAAACATATGCATCCTAAAAAGCTGAAAACCACAAGGTTTCCTCAAGTTCTACAACACTGAAGTGAAGCTATTTCACAAATTAGCAATACATGTGTGTTCATGAGTGTGCATTGATTAGTGCTTTACTGCTTATACTCATTTCCTGATAGCAATTACCACGGTAGGTTCTTATCTCTGGCACATTGCCTGGCTGGAGGCAAAGCAAAGCAGAGACACAAGCAGCCGAGACACAGGAGTCACTGGAGTGGGCAGAATTGCTATCTGTAATCTGTGATCAATCTTGGCCGAAGTGGCTGGTATGAAAGGGAAGTGGGGTCGACCTCTGTGCCCTTTCAGCCGCCCCTTCTCAAATCCACCTCCCCTCCTTGCTCTGCACCCCGCTCATCCCAGGGGTGGCTTGGTCAGCCCTGAGGGGAGAACATGCTGCAGAGCAGGCAGACAATTTTCAGGCTGACTGCTTTTACTTTCGTCCCGTCTAGGGCCTCGTGAAAACAAACTGACAAAACAAAGGACAGCAAATTAATGACCCGTGCCCCCCACCACCCCCATCTCCCCCCGACAACCCTAGCCTCAATCCCTGACGATTGACTCCTGGCTTGGCATGTCCTTTCCTTTCCTCCTAGCCTCCCTCCCTCTTCCCCCTCCTCGTCCCGACTTTTGGTACTTACCAAATCATGCATGCACCGACACACACATATCTGGATATCGAGACACTGGAAACGCACATGCACGCGCATGCACATCGCTACCACCATCACCCTCTTTCTTAACTCCTTGACCCATAGCATCTGGTTTAAATTGTCACAGGAAGAGAGAGACAGAGACATACAGGGGGAAAGAGTGAGTGCGAGTGAGGGAGAGAAAAGGCCTCTCTGTCTGTGTCTGGACCTTCATTATCATGTGTTAATATTAATGCAATTTGAAAAAGAAACAGACACGGAGACACACTGGGTGAAGAGGGGCTTGTGTGCGCTGAGTGGAACAGCATGCCCTCACAGTTCAAACATGCTTCCAACCCACAGCTCTCGTGCGAGACTGCATTCCCCGAGACAGACCCTTTTGTCACATTGTCACTTCACCACAGGGTTTCAATCTGTTACCAATACACAATATGATTTTGCATGGGTCATGTCATTGTATTTGCATGAACTTTACAGTGTAATGTAATATATTTTATTAGCTATTGTTGGCCAATTATTTAATAACTTGAAAGTTTGCATGCTGCCTATCACACCGGGGGCCTGACAGTTTAACTTTGGGATTCTTATGATGTGCGCTGTGCTTTGAAATAAAACAGATCTAATTAAAAGTGGGTGGGAATACACGGCAGTAAAAACACTGTAAGTTAAAACAAGGATTTCATCTGTTTGATCTCCTCACTGATAAAATCCATCAAATATGATTAAACGTTAACAGGAAGTGAAAAAACTATTGCAAAATAGTTATAGAATCCGGTTGTGCCCTCTTGCACCTGAAGCTGTTGATATAGAAATATTTTTTAATGTGTATGCATTAGCAGTAGCAAGAAAACATGTATCTGGAGGACTGATAAGTATATCAATACAGAGCGTGATAATGGCCTAATCCTAAAGGAAATGCCTTAATTGTGAACGTCTTCTCAGATCGTCATGTGCACGAAGGCATTATTAAGAGGAAATAGCTACTTCTTTTTTTTTGCAAGTACTATAAATCATGAAACGCATTAAATATTAGCTGTGATGGTGTAATACACATGGAAGGTCTGATAAAAGTAGAAAATAATTCAGATTCCTTGTCTGTCCATTTGACAATTGCACCACTTGTGGGAGTAGCTTAAGACCATTCTCTGGGCTCAACAGAGCAAAGCTGTGGAGTCCGACTGCCAAGGTCAAGCTGTCTGCTCATAGTTCTCATCGCCGCCTCCCTTGTCTCAACAGAAAATATATCAATTATGTTCCAAAATTAAGAGGCAGGAGCCAAATATAGTCAGCACTAGTGTTTAAAAGTTTATGAAAAGGGCTGAGTGGTTTGTGCATACTTGTGCATTCTTGTGATTTTGCAGAGCTACTTAGGGAAATCTTCCATATAGGTCAATCTCCAATTGCACATAATTTGAGTACTGGCCATTTCTGTGTGGAGTTTGGACACTCTTCACATTTTCACAGGGGTTTCCCTCTGAGGACTCCACCTTCCTCCCACAATCCAAAGATGTGTCAGACACTTCACATTTCAAATTGAGCATTTTAATGAATTAGAGAATGGTTCAGAGGACCGGTATATTGATGGACCCCTTATTCATTTTGATGAATTAATCATTTAACTAATAAAATCTCATAAAACAACCAGCAACACGTCAAACGCCTTTAAGCAATAGTCCCAATAATGTCCGGTTAAACTCTCTCGATGTACAAAATGTTAGCTTGTTGTTAACTTTGATGTGAAAACCGTATGCCTCAGCTAATGATGTTGACAGATCTAATTGTGCACGAGCAGGTGAAAGAAGAGCAAAGAGAGTAAAGACACACACATGCAAACACACAGACGCACAGACACATTCCTGTGGGATTAGTCAAAAGATTATGAGCACAAGTGTTTCCCATTCAAACAGGCTCGAGAACAGATCCCTGGAAAAGCTCAGGTCATCGGCCTGGCTTTTGGTTATAGCTTAATATTTAAACTGGGTGCGCGATGGATTGAAAGTGAGTGTTATCAGTCATCGCTGTATTAATAAGGCTCGGTAAGTCAGACAGATCTATGTTGGCTGTACCCACACACAGCATAACACAAACACACTCGCTCGCTCAGCCTCCTCTCATGTGTGTCTTTCTGTCTGTCTGATCCCTATGAGGTAACTGGTCACTGAGGCAAGATTTATAGTTAATCAGTCTGTATCGGCAGCAGTCTGCCATGAGCCGAGCCAACTTTAGAACATTACGCATTACCACACAGGCAAGGAATGATGTCAGTAAGAAATGAGGGATAGAAAAGGGGGAGGAAAAAAAACAAGGCAAGATGGAGGAGATGAAAAAGGAAAGTGTAACGCACAAATAAGGAAACGATAGCGTAAATAAAGGCAAAGATCAAAACAGAGCTGAAAAGACAGATTTAAAGAGGTAAAGAAAGAAGAGGAGGATGCGGGATAGGTGATATGGAGGGGAAACTTCAGCCCCCTCCTCCTTCTTTCTTCACCATTAAACGCCTTGCTCATTACTCAGTCCCTTCTGCTAAGGCATCGACATCTCCCGCCATTCCACATAGAGCTATTGATCCCTCACAGTACTCACATATGCAATTCAAATCACAACAAATATATTCCTTTAGCACTACTTATCTTGCTCGGTGTGTCTTTGCATTCATGTATGTTCAGCAGTGAGAAAGAGAGTAAAGGAAGGTTAATTTGTACATGTCTTCATGTAGAGGGAAGCCACCGCGTGAAAAAAATGAGCATAAACTATTCAAATGTGGATTTCGATTCATTGTTTCGTCTCCGTGCTGCTCTTTCCCCCCTTATTTCCAAACTGTAATCATTCTTCTTAAAGATGTTGGTGTATGTTGATAGGTCTGGTTATCTGTGTGAGAATGTGACCAAAGCTTTTATCAAGGTGAGCACAATTAGTGTATTTGTATATTCTTTATATCATTATTTAGGACTAATAATAAGTAACTAAGACTAAATATTTTGTGTACTTTTGTATACAATTTTACAGTAATGAATTAAAGAAACAGCAGCAGTTATGACATGAGTGAACCACAACCATAAGTAAAGAAACAAATAAGAAGCTTTTTTTTGTCTCTATGAAACACCCTCACACACACACACAGGCACTTGTCTTGCTATATTTCCACACAATTTCTCCAGCAGTGTAAAAACAACAGCCTAGCCACCAAATACTATCTGCTTCCATAACTGTGCTGCTATCATGGCTTTTGTTGTCCATGTCCCATGCTTTCATCTCGAGTACCGCTCTGTAACGCCACCGCAGCAGGCCAGTCTGCACCGTCTGACTAAACCGCAACCGCACAGTCACAGATGGATTCTTCTTAAGCCCCTACAGAACAGCATTCAACTGCCAGCTATCAACTTCCATCACCACACAACCACAAACTAACCACTGAAAGTGAGAGAGAGAGAGAGAGAGAGAGAGAGAGAGAGAGAGAGATGGGGGCAAAATGGGGAGGATGAAGAAGTGAGAGAAAAAAAGGTGCAGGATGAGAGGAGGTCGGAAGGTCAGAAGAAATGAGAAACAAGTGCAAAGTGTCCAGATCAGATTTTTCCCTCTCTTGTGCTTTCTCTCCTTTTTAAATCCACCCTCTCTCTTTAAATGTCTGCTTCCTCTCCTTTAAACCCAAACGCACTACTGCCGCGGTAAAAAGACAGAGCGAGCCCCAGAGAGCAGCGCCATCATCGCCATCGAAACAGCCAAACAGCCGGGCAATATGCTAATGAACTTCTTAATGACTATCACCACTTAGGAACTGCTAATTAAAACCCATTTGATTCAGAGACACTTATCAAGCTCTAAGGAAAAAAAAGCATGCAAAAATTTCCCAGGAAGACAAGCAGAGTTATGGCCACCTTTGGTATTTGTCAAAGCCTTCCCACTCCTTCCCCTCCTGTTTTGCCCTCCTGTCTGTCTCTGTCACTCTGTCCCCCCGGCTCGATTGCCTCTAATGGACGTGCTTTATCTAGGCTGACCTAACCATTGTCAAAGGGAGCAGAATTTGTGAGCTTTTAGAGTGGGCACACTCATCAATGAGCTAGGGGGTTGGGGGCAGTCACGACTGGGAGTAAGCGGCGGGTGCAAGCAGGTGGGGCGTTGCTTGGCAAGAATCCATCCATGCACTCTCCAGGCCACTTCGTTAGCCACCCCGTACACATCTACACGGTTCTCCACTCTATTCTCAGCTATGCAAATAGGATGCCAGCTAAATACTTAATGAGAAGTGAGATATGAGCATTTGAACCATCTGTGGAATGGACAGAACTACCTGCTAAAAGGCAAATGCATCTTATTGTAGCCACTGAAGATTCAAGGAAACATTTTTTTTTAATTCAAAAACTTTCAAAAATAAATTCTTCTTTTTCTCTTCACTGTGGTAATTCCTCACACACAGAAAAGATAGGTAGATACATGGAGAGAAGCTGCAACTGACAAAGGGAAAACAAAACTGAGAGAAAGTAAGAGATAGAGCGAGCCAGAGGGAGTGTGCCCCCTCAGCCCTGGAGGAGAAACCGGATAGGGCCACTTTAAAAATCGCTTAACACGCTCCACACAAAAGACAGCTCAGGAAACTTGAGCCGTGTTTGATTTGAGTGTCAGGGTGGGAGGCACTAATCTGCGGACATGTCGGGCACAGGTGGTGAAACAATCAAACAGCCCTAAACTTATATCACCCACAGAGATACACAAAGCTCGGTCACACACACATATACAAAAACGCTTAGACATGGAAATGAAAATGGCAACAAGCAAACCCGTTTAATTAGCCACACTTTGCACTCAGGCATGTATGAAAACATACATGTGGAGACACACATGCACACACAGAAGCCTGCACGTGCGTGCCAGCTGAATTACTATGGAGTCCAGTATTTTACTGGACCAGATAAAGACAAGGCGGATCAGGTTCCCGGCTCCTGTTCCCCTTTTTCTACCTTTCACCTTCCTTTTTTATGTGTCAGCGGCACACGCCCTGCCTCTGTGATGGAGTACTGATTGGAAAAGTGCACAGCTATATATCTAAAAAGGAAAGGCCATCAGGAGGGGGTCTTAAAGATACGTGCCACAGGGTTGGTTTTGTTCCTGCAGTGGCTCCTCTTTGATATCTAAAGAAACAAAAAAGATTTAAATTGCAGCTGACACATAAAGTGCAAAACATATCAGTTTAAGGATATACCTTTGATTTTGTGTAACCTGAAACTTTCAGCCCTGGTGAAAGTCATAACTGGAATATTGTGCTTATATCAACATGGTTATTTTACACCAAATTTGATGTGTCAGAAGACTGAAAGAAGAAGAAAGGACATTGGAAATACAAACTTTTATGGGCATATCTATGAGATTCTGCTCATTCTTATATCAGCATCACCTTTACTTCATACTTATACGTACGTTGCCCATCACCCGTGAGCATGCACAGAGAACAAATGCAAGCAAAACCACAGTCAGTGTGTGCATCCCATCCAGACTGTAATACATGCCTCTGCGATTCAGGCAACACGAAACCTATCATATGCTGTCAGGTGTGGTAAGTTGAACGCCTGGTATTATTTACTAATCTTATTTACACTCTGAAAGTGAGCAGTGAAGTGTAAAGCTCTGGTCGCATCTGAGCAGGCTTCCAATTCGCACATGTAAGTTGCTGCTAATACTCTAACTTCTCTCGATAACAAGGAGCCAGTGATTTGAATATAAGTTTGTTTTTTTTAGGTGACTCGAACCTGACATACTGGAAATCCGCTGCAGTAGATCGCAAGTTTGACAACGACTCAGTGACTTTAAAAAAACAACAAAGTAAAACGATTGACTTTTGTGATTCATTACGTCTTTGTTACATATCATTATTTCTCACACTGTGCCACTGAGAGAGATTGGATGTTGCACAAGAAGAGAAAGGGGTCTTCCCCAGAGGGTCTCCCCCCAACTCATACATTTACACACACACATACACATTCTGCCCTTAGGCCAGTCTCTGTAATGGGATCCTCACTGTTATTTCTGCTGAATAAAATAAATCCCACTAATTAACATGTTAACATGATTGATGGGCTATGATTCTGCAGGGAGCGTGGAACGTCTGTCTGCACTCAAGCTGCCCTGCTGCTGCCTGCACACAGACTGACACACAAAGAAAGATTCAGGGAATGAAACAGAGGGAAAGAGAGAGGGGAGGACATGGAAATATGAACCATTTCAGACTTTCACAGGAAATCTAAAAAAACCAAAAAACCAAAAATTGGACCTATGACCATGTGATTTGCTCCTTCCTTACAATGTTTTTGAGCGCACAGCGTCACATCACACATGATACAAAATTTCAATTTCAACCGCACAATCACGTTTCACAGCACAGATAAACTGTTATTTGAGAAGCATGAGAAAAAGAGTGAAATTTCAGCAAAGTAATCTGATATGGGGATGTAATCAAGTATGATGCAGCATTGTTCACTGCAAGGATGTGGCATGGGGAACATAACACAGGGCAATCAGAATTTAATCTCTATACAAGAGAACTCAAACACTGAGACAACTGACCTGATTAAAACACACACACACACAGCACACACACACACACACACACACACTCAAACCGATGTTCAACTTTCAAAGTCACCGTAATGGAAGTGCTTAAATGCTAAGTAACTGTGTACACATTTAGCCTATATCAGACCGCCTGGGAATGCTGTATGAGTATTTGAAATGCAAACACAGCAAAAGAAAAAGTGAAATAAAGAGCTGGTGTTTTCCCACAAGTCCTTTTGATAACAACAGCTTTATCTAAAGAAGGCCCCCCACATCAAACCTTCAAAAGACACGAAAGAGTCTCGTCCCAGTGCCAAGTTTGTGGCCTAAAACCAGAAATATTGGAAAAGTTGAGAAAATGTTAGCAGTGTTTACTTGTTACTTCAGACTGTTACCATCTGGGCACCTTTGCGTGATGCATTTTTGACCTGTTCGGCTCACAATCCATTGTTAGTTTCTTGGCCCTTAGTGGTAGGTGAATAAAACGCTGTGTTGACAGTTGAGCACTGTACAATGTACCTGTCTGTCTGCCTCTGTTTCCCGCCAGCCTCCTTTTCTTTGAGTGGCTCTGGGAACACTGTGAAGTGGAAGGGCTGTCAGGGGGCTACGCCCGCTGTGTCCGCCCGTTCTTTATGAATGAATTAATCAGTAGTGACACTGCACTACATGCTTTTTCCTTCCTCATTATTTTAATTAGCCGTTTATATGGATCCCCCCCAACACCGATGTCAGCCCCCACCCCTCTTTTGCATTTCATTAATACATTAACATGCACTTGACAAAAGAGCAAGGACGGAGACACAGTGGCGGTCGCTTGGCTGGTCACTTTGTAGTCGCCCACTTGCCTTACAGGCTTTCCCTGCCCAGTCAACAGTTTTCCTACTTGTGTCCTACCTCAAACTTCCATGGAAAGCCATCAGCAGGGCCTGTTCACTGTGGTAATAATCATGAGTCTCACACCAAATGAGACACTGCAGAGTGAGAGTGATTCAGCCATCAGATAGTTGCCAAACACAACAAAAAGTATCACCTATTTTGCTGTCTTCTTGATCAGCACATTTTCACATATACTGGGTGTTAATGTTACAAGTGCTCATTCCTTTGCTTCCTTTCCACAGCTTGGGAAAACTGAAAACTGAAAACAAGTTTCCATCCTCTCCAATGGCCGCACAGGGAAAAGGGGCACTGCGGTTTTAAAGAATATGTGCCGCGTTGTGAGCGTGCAGCTGTGCACATGAATGACGGCGTAGACCTACGCATTTTTATAAAGGGGAAAGCATGCACGTGTGTGTGTTTGGTTGCTACATGTGGGTGTGAGTTAACACGCATGTTAGCTTGGAGTCGCAACGGTGATGAGGTGAGAATGATGAAGCCCATTCCTTAAATAAGGCACCATGTGCGGCTCATATGTTGGGTCTTTGTTGAAGAGTTGCTCATCAAAACCCTAAACTAACACACGAACACACAAGCAGACACATTCAAACCCACTCCCCTCCCTCTTTGCACACACACATGTACAAAAAGCACCCACTACGGCCCGGTAACGCCCGCAGGCATGGAGTGATTGACAGTATCCAGATTGCCAGATTGTTCTCAAGAGCATGGAGAAATGACATCACGCTCATTACAGCTCCTAAATATAAGCAGTTGGACTGCTTGACTGACAAGTCTGTATACATGCATGTGCGCCTGTGTGCATGTTTGTGGTTTCTACAATGTGTTTAGATTCTGAAAGTGCGTGTCGATGTGTGATAATTGTCTCGTACCTGCTCAGGATGCCTTTAACCGAGCGTGATCGTCACTCATTTTTTTTTATTACCCTGTTCTGTTACTTGTTTTTGCAATCATTACCAGGCATTCTTAGCAACCCAGTCTCTACAGCACCTGATGAACATCATGTCTTTGGATGCTGGACCGTCATAGAAATCGGCTTTACTGAAAAACAAAGTTAGAAAGACAAGCTGTTTAGAACATCGAGCGTGTGTTAACACAGGCCTGAAAAGGGGAGAGGCAGTAAGTAGCAGGAGGACTGATTTGATAGCGTGGCCGAGGGAAGCAGCTGAAAAAGACGACTGAAGTAACTGAAGCTGGCACAATCATTTTTGAACTTTTTTTTTTTTTACAGACATATCAAATACTAAAGGAGACGTGAATAATGATGATGCACAAATAGCTCTTAAAAAAGTAAGAGCAGCCACACGTGCAGAAGACGTACACAGAGACACACAGAAACACACACAACCACACATACCATATGTTTGTGGTGCTGCCGCTGCTGCTGCGAAGTTCAAGGCTTCTCTGGCTAGCACATTGTAATTTACAAGCACTCAGTGTCACGTTGAGATCTCAATTAAGCAGCTCGGCTACACTCTCTGGCCCTCGGGGCTGGGTTGAGCTGGGCCCACATTCTGCCTCCATGGCCAAGGCACACTGCAGAGTACTGTGCTCCTCCAGCCCTCCACCCGCCTGCTCCCTCAGCCGCCGCCAACAGACAACACCAACAGTAAATATTTGAGGTTAGAGACAAAGACGGGAGAAGGGATTCATTTAGCTCGTTTGAAAACAGGACATTGTGATTAAAAGCCAAGCGGTCTGGAAAGCAAGATAGCTTCATTCTTTACTTCCCTAAGCTGTAAATGTTCCCCCTACACATTAAACCCAGGTCAGCAAA
The DNA here is from genome assembly GCF_018398535.1 of Haplochromis burtoni. Taxonomy (NCBI): domain Eukaryota; kingdom Metazoa; phylum Chordata; class Actinopteri; order Cichliformes; family Cichlidae; genus Haplochromis; species Haplochromis burtoni. The sequence continues at coordinate 162,764 of NW_024582767.1, forward strand.
CAGAACATTAAAGCCGTGTAACATAAACAACACATAAATCGACAGATTTTTTTCCATCCGAAGCTAAAAGTCTAAAAGCCAATTGAAGCGTTATTAGAAAGGATACACAGAGAAGGAGAAAGAGTAAGTCAGATGTGTAAACTCAGTGAGACGTAACGGTAAAGAGAGACAAAAAGACATCAAGACGTACTCTGAAACAGAGCTACTGACTTCAGGAACTAGAGAGACACCATATGCTCGAATAAAGCAACAAAACCCCATAAGCTGTTCCTACTGTTCTGTTATCAGATCCATATGGATCTTGGCCTTGGCCCTCCACCACCTGCCTCAAACATTCCCAGCACCTAACTAGCCAGCCAGCCTCCAACTGGTCTCAGTCACATTTTACAAGCGGCTATATTGATGGCTATTGAGCTAGAGTGCTATTTAGCTCACCAGAAATCTTAAATTATACACTAGCCATGTGTGGCTATATGCATCCCCTGCACAGGGACAGACTCCACATCAGAGCTTCCACTTACAGGCCCGGGCAAAGCTGGCTCGGAATCCAACTCGGAAAACACGGCACGCTTTGTCAGGGAATGCCAGCCCAAATACAAATTTAATTTGGAATGAAGTAAATAAGAAAATTTAGAGGAGATGTTTAAATCTGTTAAAGACTGTGGGATTTTACCACACTTGTGTCAGCATGAAGAAATATGGGCTTTTTGTGTCATTGTAAAGTGTAAGTAAAGCACTAATACTGAATCAAACAAGCGTACTGAATCTCATTTTTGAGTGCGTAAGAGTTAACTAAAATTTAGGTACTTTGCTAAGTGGGCCAGTAAAGCAAAATCCCGAGAATCCCCTGGCAACTGGGAAACAAAAACTATTACTAAATATTACTAAAACCTCAGAAATGACTCTCATGAAACCCACATGGTAGAATAAAATCAAAACATCATGCTTTGCAAAATGTGTCTACTATATGGTTCCGCTTGCTAGACCATGCTCCGGCTGCTGTACTACAGACGGTCCACAAGAAGGCCTTCAGGAAGAGGCCACAGTGAGTGCACATGGGTGTTGAGTCAGGCCAAAAGCTTCTGATTGGCATTATCCTAACAAGCTGCAATTACAGCCCTGAAATTCACTCTTACTGCAGTGGCTTTAACGAGCAAGCCATCACGCAGCCCACAATTATCATCACCAGAACTATTAAACACGATGGCTACAGCCTTGTTAAATGCTCTCATATGCAAAGGCCTCACATTTTTCTTAGGACACTAGGTGACATGTGGACATAAACAACCAGAGATGAGGGGCAGACAGTTGATTGCAACAAACCGAATGAGGCGTCATAGAGAAACAGCACACATATGCCGCTGTGTGTTATTATACAACTGCTAGTTCCCCACCCCTAGTTTTCTCTGCTTCTGTTTTACTTTTCTTTCTTCCTCTGTTTTTCAATGGCTTCCTCTATATGCTGCTCGACTGTGAACGACCTCCTGTGAGTGACCACAGTTAACTTAGCGGCTTCCTAAAGCTAAACAGCTTAGCTGCTGCGGCACTGCTCCAGAAAGAGGCTGCTCCCTGGTGGGCATATCCTAGCTGGGGGCTTACTCAATTTGGATTTGCTGTTGTTTATGTGATCTCAGACTATGAGAGGAACAAGTAGGGTGGAGAAGCAGAGGGAGGCATACAGAAAATAGTTTTTTTGAGGTAGTTGAACTTAACAGACCTAGAACAAAAAAGAAAAAAGAAAGAAACAAAAATTGCAAGGGTTATAATATGTGTGCCTATAATTATCTGGAATGACTTTTCAAGAATGCATAGTTTTTCACAGTTTTGCATAAATCACAATTTAGTTTCGTTTCTAAGAGGATGGAAAAATAAGTTGAAATATGGGAAAGGTGCGACCTTTGCCATTACTGGGAAACAAGCAGTGAAAGAGTTCTCTTCACTCACTTGGACACCAAGCAAAAGAGAAAAAAAAGGGAGTTGTAAATGAAGAGTGTAAGAGAGTTCTCTATGACAACATGCAACACAACATAGAGTAATTTGTTCTGTTACTGGCAGGAGCTCATGTGAGAGGACTGCCGGTGTCAAATGATTTTGGAATGAATCTGTAAGCTAAACAGCATCAGAAACATCAACATATACGAGCAAAATGCAAATATGAGCATCTGGCCTTGAAATGCAAGAAGAAAGAGAGTCACTGGAGGAGGTGGGTTGTGTTTGGGGTTAGCCTCTCCTCACAGTTAGGGCAGTGTGCCTGTCGGGTCATGCCTGGATTTGGTTGGGCATTTGGAGTGTGTACTTGGCAAAGCACAGAAAGAGTGGCGCAGATCAGAGATGCAATGATGCTCCTAGGGGATGTGGTAGAGGTTTGGCTGAGCCAGGGACAAGCGGGCCCAAACTAAGGCCAAACTGAGGCCAGAGGGAAGGACCGGGGCTGAGAGCCAACTCTGAGAGCGAAGCCTCTGTGCGGGACACCGGCTCTGCAGGGCAACAGCTCTCAGCTCTTGGTTGCCAACTTCTATCAGCAATCTACTTAGACCTCCTTTACAGCAATTTGATTTAGTAAAGAAGTTTATATAGCTTGTACTACTTCAAGTAGCTTGTACTTAATGTGAATAGGTGAGCTATTCTGTACGCAGTAGTATAAAAGCAGGCCTTGACAATTTTATTAAAACAAAAATTGAAAATCAATTTGAACGAGCGTATTTGCTCTGAGCCAAATTTTGGGCCTTTTCCAACAGGTCTTTCTATTTACTCAGTCTTATGGCTGTTACCTGCTTTTATCTGCCAATCAGTGCTCTACTCGAAAGGACCTGTGAAGTACAGTACGTCTCTAATCGAGGCAGGTGAATTAGAGAGCAATTCAAACACAAACACACCACAAATGTGCCCGCACACTGAGTGTGAGATGGCTGCGTGCCCTTGTATATGATGTGAGTGAGCGCTTGTGTACGAGTGTATGCTTGGCTGCCCCGTGTGTGTTTCTTGGTTACTGTGTATTTTGTCAGGGCTGTGATTAATGACTCACCATCATGATAACACTGGAGGGTGAGACACATTCATTCACACAAAAGGCCCTCCCTGGGTCCTCTCTCTTTGCCACCTCATCTGCTGAGAGGGCTGGCAACTGGTGTTCACGCCAGCCCTTTGTGTCCGTTAACCTCCGCATTCACTCACCCTCCCACTTCTCGCTTTCTCGAAATTTTCTACTTGTTACTTCTTTTTCCACAAACCGAATATTGTTTTTATTCAACTCCTTTTAAATAATGCTGCAGTATAAACACCTGTTTAAAGAAGGTAACAACCTCTTCAGTCAGTAAGTGAATGTCCTTTATCTTTATCTATAGCGAGATCTCCAAGGTGTGTGTGTGTGCATCAGTGTGTGTCCGTGTTTGCATTTCTTCCTTTTGCAAACACCCAGAAAGGCACATGCCTTTCTTTAATTTATACTCCATTTTTTTCCACACTTATACACTCTCTCTCACACACACACACACACACACACGCATGAATAGACGGTGGGTGGACTTTCTGATTAATGGCAGTCATTTGTCAGGCAGAGGTGGATAAAACAGTGAATATTATCTTTGTGCTAAGGGCCAGAGCACATCACTCTCTCCCTCTTCTGTCTTTCATAAGTGGTTGAACACAGCGGCACGCAGGGACACGCAGACGTCCCGGCAGCCAGCAGATCTATTCTCATTACTTCTCTATTAGGACATCAGCTTCCACTGATCAGGTGCTACATCTTTATACTGACATCAGAAAGTGAGAGAGAGAGGTGGATGACGAGAAAAGTGAAGAAGAGAATGAGAATGACAGAGGAGCGAAATAAAAGGCAGAAAAAAGGGGGACTCTTAAGTATGGAGGGAAACTTGACATTTCTGAATTTGATTAATACCGGTCTAAATCATCCTATTTAGGGAGCTCTACTGCAGCACTCCCTTGGTAAATGGCATTTATCTGCCCTTAGACTGTCCTTCAGTAAAGAGATTAACAAATTAGCTTTGGAAATTGTTCAAGAGAACATGACCTTCTGAATCAGACACAGCCATGAGTTTTCTTGGTAGTTTTTTAAAATCTCATTTATAAACCAACAAACATTCTGTCAGGAAAATTATGAGCAAAAAAAACTAAAAAAAAAAAAAAAGTATGATAAGTAGCTTTCATTCAGATGATAAGATAAAATTCTCGCTAAGAACAAACAATTAAAATGCTGTCTAACTTGCACACTACTAAGTTTTTAGTTGAAAACCACATACCTATACACCCAAATGCATCACTAATCTGCTGACAGGCAATTGTTGTGCCTTTGTGAGACATATATGATAGAAATCACACATTTCAAACATTTTTCATTTCTGTGACAGCTTTATCAAAATCCTTTGTGTTTGAGATGACGATGATGCACTCGGGGCACTTTTTATCTAAGGTCCCTGCCAGCACAACACTGAGTAACTGTTGGCCCTATCAGTGAGAGAAAGCACAGAAGAATCTGGGAACAAATATTTAATGTTGCTTATCGCAAAGTGCATCAGCAATAAATGCCTCAAGGTGACAGAGTTTGGCTTATTATTTAATCTGAGAAATAATAGGGTGAAGTGATTATAGCATGTTCAGAGTGGGAGGCAGGGATTTATGTGCATATGCATATCACCTGTGCAACAATATATTTTTCTAATGGTGATAAGTTAAGGAGAAAATGTTTCCATGAGGCAGCTATTAACCAAATATGAAGTGAAGCTATATTGTCCATACACATGGGGTACTGCACAAATATAGACACAGTCATTTCTTAGTAAGGTGACCTCATAAGGTTAATGGAAAAAACTACACAGTCAGTAAGGATAAGTCAACAAACTTTAAACTTGCTTCACTCGCTAACTGACCGCTACACTCTGTGTCCTCCACTGATGTGAAAAGACACAGGTATGATTTCTTGCTTCTATTTAGGCTGCGACAAAAGGAAAGTTGAATAAAATGCCACTCGAGTCTGCCTCCCATTCTCCAGACCTCTCAGTATCTCCCAACTATGCAACCAATAAATAGCACAGCATGCTTAGTTATTTCCTCGTTGGGGCAGACAGAGAATAAGAGGTGGGGCTGAATGCCACTGCCGATATATGCACCTGACTGCTGTAAATCACCATCGCAGCGGTCCCATCTTCGCGCTGGAGATTTAATGAACTACCGCGGGCTTTTTATACCTCTTAAGGCTCGCTGAGTGACCACTTTGTACTTGTTCAGAAGAGAGGGGACACTGCTTCTGCCCACTAAATCTTCCCTGTGCCACAGAGGATAAAATCTCCCTTTATTCATGGGCTATTTACCAGATCCAGATTTATTACGGAGGGGGTACTCTAACAAAAGGGTGGGTGAGAGACAAACCCCTGACTTCCCTCTTCTCTCTCTATCCCTGGGCACTGAGATAGAGACCTGGGAGCCCAGCATCTCACCCACATTGGGCTTGTTTCATTGTGAGCGAGTTTCCTGTTTTTTAAAGGGTAAAAGTTTCTGAATGCACTGCTCAGGATAGTAGAAACGAGTACCTGAAAACACCCGTGCCTTTTATCACGGGGTATTCGTAGTGTATGCTTGCTCTACGTATGCCTCAGCTGGCCTCTTTGTGACCCATTGCTATTGTTGCCATGGTTACAGTCCTCCCTTGTTGTATTTGCTGGCTGAGGGGTCATGGGTGAAAGGTCAAAATGATACACGACAAGCGCTTAACAAAACCTTTGAACGTCTTCACCAAAAACTCACTCAAAGAGACTTTTTTGTAAGTGGCACAAACGCACATAAAAGCTGGAGTTATAAATATACATATTGCTACAAGGGGACTGTCACCTCAGTGACCTTGACTGCACATCTTTCTGCACTATATTTCTCTGGTCTTAAACAAGCTAATGGCTAATACCAACAGCCCACCTGTCTGCCTCCCTTCTGCAGGCTACCGGCTGCCTGCCACTACTTGTATTCCGCAGTTCATGGACTTTGCTGACCCAGCTTTGACCCTGATGCATTGTGTCTCCTTATTCCTCTTGAATAGACCCTGTTCTCTCCTCCTCCTCCCCTAGAAAGGAGGTTACGAACTTCTACTGCAGTTTCTTTGTGCTACTGTTGTTCGACTCTGGGCATTTAGATTCCTGACTCCTGACACGCTACCTGGATAGTAAACACGCTTCACAATCTGTGATATTTTACATGATACTTGTTATTCTTAATTTTCTTCTTCACTCCAGGAGAATAAAACTGAACCGAAGACCAACCTGAAACTCAGGCCCAAGATGCAAAAAGACAACTGTGAATAACGCTAACACAATAATCAGCGTATTCCTCCCTCTCTGCTCTATAAAGAACAACCACACAACTTTAATGTTTCTAAGAAAAACAAGTTCTAACGGCGCTCAGCAGACTTTTGCAGGCTTCTCTGCTGCTTTCTCATTAGCAGCATGAAAGAAGCCTGGCGGAAACTCCAGTGGCGCACGGACACAGCTGTGAGCTTTTGAGTTTGAGCAAAAAGTTTTTCTCAATAATATTTCATAAAAAAAGGCGAGCAGATTAATTACTGAATTTGATCTCGCTGGAGAAACTCTCTGAGAATTCAGAGTTAGCAGAGATAAGGGGGACATCAAACAGCCACATGTGTTTGCTTATTTTTAAAAAGCTGGAACTTGTTATCAGGGCTGGGCAGGACTTTAGACTCCACACATCTTGTTGTTGTGGAGCCTTTCTAGTCTTGAGTGTGATGACGAGATGGGGGTGGCGGCGGTTAATGGCAGTAGTTGCTTGTGTGTGTATGATGGGGCTCGAACCCTGCTGCTAATCACCCCGCCTCCACCCTGCGCAGCCAGAGACCGATGCCTGGATGGGTGCCAGAAGTTCTGAACTAATATTCACAATAATGTTTCTGCTCCGAGGGGCCAGCGACAGAAAACACTGTGGAGTCGTGCCAGCTTTTTCTCCCCTCCTGTTCTCCTCTTTCCACTGCCCCACACCTCCCTCACCACCGGGAGTTTCTCTTTCTGTAGTTTTTCCACCTTCTTTTTCTCCTTTAATTTAAACATTTTAAAAGCTATGGCATACTGAAATATGTTTGCATATGCGCTGCGTGTGAACTATTTAAAGCCTAAGCGTGCTTAATGTTTACTATAATAAGCTGCAGTTGCCGGAATGACGGTATAATGATTACAGACTGAAACGTCACTCATTATTAAGACACTGTGCTTTTAATAGAGAGAGATCGCATTCTAACATTTAAGCTTAAACATTTGTATTTGTTGTTGTGTAAATGGTACATTGGATAAAAGTTTTTTATTGAAGTCGAATGGAATAATGATATTTTATTACGTTGAAAGTAATAAACCGGCTGATGTATTAAATTATCCTGGCATCCAAAAAACTCTTTTGACTTGAAGCTATTCAAACATCACCGTTATGACATGTGTGATACGTGACCAGTACCTACGCTTGAACCTCAAAGTTTTTCTTCAAGATGTCTTCCTCCTATTTCCCCTTCCACTACAGCTCGCATGGCCTCGACTTCTCACAGTTTCTAAATTTTGATCTAATACAACAGAGTCTCGTGTACTTGTCTGACCTGTGAAGTGATCCCTGAATGGTAATTCTGTCCCAGACTCATATTGAATATAGCCTTTGGCTCACTTCACAGCACACCAGTGGAAATGTAGTGTTTTATTGCACTCTCTACATATGTATGTTGATGTGTATACGGCGCAGGGAGAAGGAGATGTACTGGATCTCCTCTGAGCTATCTCCACTCACCGGTCTTTATAGACCCTATTCACACCGGTGGCATTTATCACAGCTGTGTGCGTGTGTCTGCATGCATGTGGCATGTTTCTGTGTGCGGCTGTGATTGTTTGTGTCTCCATGCCTCTTTATGTGTGGGAATATGGTTGTGTGAGGGTGTCCGTTTGTCAGAGGCATCCACCATTGCGTCTCCCTCAACCACCCCGCTGATTGCTCCATTGATGGTAGAATGCATCATACCCCCCCTACATCCCAAAAACTGATGATGCTGTCGCCCCAAAATCCCTTTTGTAGCCTTACCATCAAGAATCATCATAAATAACCATGACATCATCCCATTCTTATCTATAAGACGTCCCATGCTGATCGATAGCATGGCTCCTGGAGTGTAAATAGCTTCTAATGCCCCATCTTCCCCTTCAAATAGGTCTACATTATTTATGATGGCTGTTAGGTTACCAGTCCAGGACACAATTTATTTCATCCAACCCCTGCTCCTATTATACCAATGCTTTTGAGTCTTGATGGAAGATTTGAGCAGAGGGTTGGAGATTGAGGGGGAGCATTCACGGCACAGAGAAAAAAAAATCATGCCTCTGTTCCCGGAAAAGCGCCCACATACACATATTCATACTTAAACTCCTAGTCCACTCATCAATGGGAGCCCATAAGAGGAAGAGGAAGGAGAAAAAAATTAAGGAGGAGCGAAAGTGGACCTGAGTGCTGCCTGGTCCCACCCCGTGGTAACGATGGGACATCCGTTACTCAGATGACAGTGAGAGTGGCAGGCCTATTTGTGCGGCCGCTAGCACGCAGTGACGGATTGGACAGACACAGCAGTTGGAGGCTGCATGGAACTGACAGGCTGCATTTCCATTTGGGTGAAAAATCTGGTTAACGTGGCTAACATGGCTGGCTGGGTGAGGAGAAACAGGGCCGCATGAGCTGGTTGGGGCCCATGTGGTCAGTGCATCTATGCTTATTGATTGGTCAGTGTACTTTTCAGTCTACCCCTTTGTCCTGGTTCCTCTCACCCCTGAACATAACAGACAGACTACCTGTCTGTACTGTAGAAAAAGAATCAGACACAAATGAAAATAAGGTAAAGAGTAAAATAGATATAAAAAGTGATTCAGAAAAATTCTGAAAGCGGTGTCCCATCTAAACTTTTTGACACTTTAACAACATATAAAAGAGTTTTTAAAAAAACATCCCTCACATAGCTGTTAATGTGTAAGGACTGTGAACGGCTTGAACTCCTTGTGTTTGGAGAGCCTTGCCAGGTTCATGCTGTTGGATTGGCAGATGGTTACGGGAAGCACATATATCAACATAGACTTCTCATAGACTCTAGAATAACACGCCTTTTCATAATCATCATTTAATACAAGGTTACACACGAAGCAGGCAGCCTCTTTGTGAAACTTTTCATGGCTGAAGATTTGGGGTTTGGGGCTTCTTTCATCAGGGATGGAAAGACTGACTTTTTGCTGAGATGGACAGCTCACTAGTCAGAAGAGAGGGGCGGCGAGGTGTTATTCTGCAAGCAAAACCTGGGGGTTTGTGTGCGAGAGCAGTCTGAGGAATGTTCATCCTCACGCCTCATTGATGTTCTCATTGCTGGGTGCAGATCGAGCAATGGAGATGGAACCCTAGATTTACGGGACATGCCAGAAGCTTCACATCCTTGGGCCCCCTGGGGCCAATCCCCTGTCTTGATCTGGCCTGCAAGGAAAACAGCCGTCCCTCACAGCCTGACAGTGAGGTGGAGCCATCCAAACACACATGCAGGACTGAGACTGGTGGAAATAAGGAATGTAAAACAGTGAGGGAGGCGTGAAGGGAGGCCACGAAGCCCGCTGCAGCTCTGGGAGGGCAGTTCTTTATATTAGCAGAGATGAAACTGGAAGGCTGGGTTCATGGGGAAACCGAAAGCTGATTACTTTATCTCTGTGAAGTCATTTCAGTGGGGAGTTTCTATGGCGATGCATGTAAACAAACAGTAGCTGATCTGACTTGGACCTTTTGCTGAACAGGTGTTCACATTCAGTTAACAGTGGTTTAGTCATTGCCTTATTAACGTGCTTAATGAGAGAGAAAGTACAAGAAATGGAAACTCTTTTCCCTAATTCTTTCTCAGCATCGCTCATAAACATCAGAGTCCTTAAAGAGAGGAGAGGTTTTTTGCTTCCTAAAGTCCACAAAGGCCTTTTTGTCCCCTGCAGGAACTGGTAGCTGTTCAGGAAGTAGAATCTGGTGCCAGCAGGATGATTTATGGCTCAGTGTCCTGGGTGGCAGTTGGACCTGATCCCACTGTCACTCAGGCTGGGGAGAAGCACTGCATGGCCCAATGAGAGGGTGCCCAGAACTCTAAAGCTTCACAATGCATGTCATAAAGTAGCTTGGAGGGAAGGGAAGCAACCATAAAACGGCCTAAGGAAAGAGAACAATTGGAGGAGGGAATGTGGATGATCCAAACTCTGCTCTAAGACACTCTACCAGGATCTGTTTTTTTGCATCCTCTCCTCCTCTCCTCTCCCACTTTGGGCTGATGACAGAGCGTAATTCAGCTGAGAAATAGATTTTGCAAGACTTTTTTTCATCTGTGCAAAAGACGCTAACTCGTTAGGACTTCACAGGACTTGCCAGAGCAGGAGACAACAATTAGTTTGTTGGAGATGTCAGAAATGGCCACTGAGTTTTGCGGGAAGAAATCCTTTGTGACGGATTGGTGCTGACACTGCAGGCAGATGAGGAGGGAGCGACAGACTCCCAAAGCGCCGTGTGAAGTGGAGGAACCTTTGGGCTGCATTAACCCTTATCTGTGAGCTCCCATGAACAAAGTTCCCTCACAGACTACCTGCTGTAGCCTGGAAAATCCTATTACAGACTGCAGGGGGACACTTGGGAACACTCCACCGGGAAATCTGTCTCCCTCAGCACGTACCAGAGACAGGACATCGAGTTCCCTCTCCACCTCCTCAGCTCATTTTGTCTCTCTTTCATTCATTTTGGCTGATTTTCTCTTTCTCTTGTACCCTTCACTCCCTTTTATCTGTCTTTGGTTCTCTTCTGCCTCATTTATCACTCTTCTGTTTACCCTGTCTAGTTTTTGCCCATGCTATCTTCTTCCAGACTGCCCCTCAGTTGTTATGCATAGGTTTCCTCCTAGTCACTCTGGGACTGCCTTTTCTAAAAGCACTATCTGCTAACCGCTATCTTTGGGTGACAAAGCTGCATTCATTTGCTGACAAAGGGTGACAGCAATGAGGGGACATTAATTGCCTGCTCCATGCTCCATACTTAAAACAAAAACAAAAACATGTGTGTATATAAACTCACGAGCTGTATTCATTTTACATCCTCAAAACAACCCCAAAACACTTATATACATAACAACAGGTATAATAAAGATTCTTGCTGTTACTTTAAATGTAGCCCTTATATATCATTGGCCAATAATTCCTTCCTTCCTTCAATTTTCCCAAAGGCATTTAAAGTTACAAATGAATCCGATCATTCATTGCTTAATGAGCAGGTGCAGTAAATTCTTCACCCTGTTCAAAAGAAGCGATCAACCCTTTTTTTGTTTTTAAAGGAATGCATGTTTATCCTGAATATAATTAAACATCCCATACTGTAATTACATAATGACAATAACTAATGGACTAAATCATTAATAAGCAACCTGAAAGCAATTTGAAAACAATTATTGGCCAGGATGTGGTCCTTTGTTATTACCAAGGTAATTAACCCCATTAAATACAAGCGCCAGAGTAATTTAAAATGTGACCTTCAAACAGTGTACAAACTATTTCATACACTGTTTGTTAATTGGCACTCTGTATCAGCAGGCCAAAGAACTGCTTAGATTAGAAAGAGATGGAGACATGAGTGGCTGGTCGAAGGTGTGTGGGCAGAAGTGCAGCACTGAGTAAACTAGACGATATGACAATTCAAATATTTATATTTAAAAGCCCAGCGTTCTCTGCATATATTTAACATATATCAAGGGACGAGTGGGATTTCCTGTGTTTGGGATGGTGAAGAAGCTTTTTAGCTAGATGAGCTAGAGCAAAATTCACTAGTTTTTTTCCCAACATAACATTTACAGTAAACAATCACAAATCTCAAAAATTAACTTATGTTTATATATAAGTTACTAAGGTTGAAAGTTTTTTTTGCTGAAAATATAGTGAAATATGGTGGACTGGAGATATAAAGGAACAATACATATGGACCTACAGTGGTAAAGTGAACATTTTTTTCAGGTAAATGTAAAACCAAACATTTACATTAATTGTGAAATGAGCAGGAAATAACTAACATTGATTTATTCTGTACACTTGTACTAGCAGTAATACTTCTATCAATACTAGTTATACTAAAAGGGTGTTTTTTTAATCACATTTCTATTGACCAGTGCGGCACGTGTGACATAATTCTCTATATTTATTCATGCAGTAAGAGTAGATGAGACATCTTAATTGATCCTATCATTTTAATAACTCGCGTTACCAAGCAGTATATACAACACCCTGGAACAACCTGGTGCGGTCCTCTTTTCTGCCAATCATTTGCTCCTGCGTGATTTTTGGCTTTTTTTCTTTTTTCATTCACTCCGGGACGACATCTGAGGGGAACAGACAAGGCCAGCTCACAAATATTGACTTTCCAATAACACAAGAGTGCACAGCAGCCTATCATATGGCTCAAATTAAAGCATTATGACATAATAGAGCAAAGTCGGGGTTAAGACCTCATTACTGCCACCCTGGGCCTCTACTTTCGCTCCCTCTAGAACTGGCTGCTCACAGTTCTGGTTTGAGACGTGCTCTATTGTAATTGGAGTACGAATATAGAGTAATTGGGGAAAGGTGGAGCACATTACTGTGCTAAATTTGGTCTGGTCTGAAGATTTTACCATGTTTAACCAAATAATAGGTACTCAAACCACACCAGCCACACAATACATATACAAATGTGCACGATTCATAAGGAATACATGGACGCATATATGTATGTGGAGATTATGATTCTGTGTAGGTGATAATAGCTGTGAGAGTATGAGGGAGAGTCCTGCAGAGGCTAAGAGGGCAGAAAGCCTTGGGTTGTGCCTGTTTGCACAGCTCTGACCACAGACACTGAGAAAGTGGTTTTGTAGAGCAGTATTAGCTCTTGATTATTTGCGTTAACCGGTACTTAGATTTACTGCCTGGGTAATGCGATCTGACTGGTAGTTAAGCACTAGCAGCAACACAGGGCAGGAAAGCCAGGACAAAGTTGCTATTCCATCTCTATTTCCTCAGACTGGACCAATAAAAAACCTGCAAACTCTGCCCCCGAGTCCCCGTCTACCCCCTCACTATAACCCACCCCATTGGGAAGACATTTGGAAACAATCAGTGGTGTGTTTTAAGGGAAGGTGCTTCCCCTATCAATCCCCCTAGATAAGGTATCTATGGGCCTAGCTCCATGGCTCCGCACACGGAATTCATCACCTCGGCTTCCTGTATGCTGTTTAGCGGTCCCCTCATTTTCACTCCTATCTGTGCAGAGTGCAGAGGGCACATTTTGTGGGTCTGTGTTTGGGTGTTAAACCTGTGGCATTTATTTCACTGGGTTTGGTGAACTGTGAAAATGGATGAACTATTCAAACACGCAGTGCTGCTGTGTAAGCGAATAATGGCATTTTGTAGTAGTGTGCAGATGATGAGATGCGTTTGATTTGATTGCTCCTTACACGGGTGGAGTCATTGTTCATTCTTTTAATTGTTTTTTCTATATTTACTTCAGAACTTTCTCCACATTTACTACCAACAGAATTGTAAATTAACAAGAGGATGTTAGCTCAAGCGTTCTCTAATTGCCGTCCAGCTTCATGGATCTAATGAATTAGCTCAAGCTGGTAAACTTTTCTCATTTCTGCTTTTACTTCGACCTGTAAATGATCTAATAGCTGTTACAGCTTTTAAGGCTCACTTTGAGGATTCCCTCTTCTATCAGAAGTAGTAACAGTGCTATAGATGCTATAGCCGAGTATAGATGATCTAAATGTGTGTTACAAGGCAGCAGCGTTTATATCTCCCCCGTGAATTAATATACCTGCATATAAATTCCATTATATCTGTGGCTGTCTAGACATGTGTCACTGCGTTATTGAGCTTGCTCTGCATGCGTTCCGGAGCCTCCTTTGTTAAGAACAGAGCATTTTATGTGTGTTTTCTGACTCCCACCATGCACTATCAGCTCCTCAAACTTTTGCTTGCAGATGTGTCAGGTATAATAGGGAGAGAAACATGCCCCCTGCCTTGAGCTTTTGAAATACGTGGACTCCTCCGTCCTCATCCCTGCTTTTTCTGACCTCCTTCTTCAATCAAACAGGTTTTTCCATTCACTTCAGATCTAATAAGGCTGGTGACCTTTGCCCTGCTTGGATGGATCCCTGGTGAGAGCCTCCTTCACCTGGTATTGTGCTGCTGGCTACACCTTCCAACTGGCATAGCCCCCACTCACGCCTGCCTTTGTCCTTCTGCAATTCACTCTGACTTTGTTCAGTTAGTTAACCTAGCTTCCTCTCCCTGCTGGGAACTCAGACGGAGGAAAGGCAGGAGGCGGGGGAACCAAGAGGAGAAGGTGGAGAAGGGGGGATAAGAAATCTGTATAGTTTTTATGTTCTTTAACAAGAGAACAGTAGCCTCTGGAGAAAGTGGGGGATTTGGCTGACCCAGCACTCCTCTCGGTAAATACCCTCACACGTAATGTCTTATATTTGGTCTGTATGAATGTGTCTCGTCTCCTCTCGCTCCTCTCACATGAGATTAGAACATCAGTTACCCGCCACCTCTCAAACACCCAGATCAACTGACACACACTGGCCTCGACCAGCACCAACAAGCAACAGATTAACCCAAAGAAATGGATTATCAGTCAGCTGAGAGGCAGGGAGATGGACCCCCAGCTTGCTTTGTCTTTGGGGGTTTTGAACGGGCATCACTGCCGTCCAAGACAATCAAGATCCAGTTACACAGGACAAAAAGCCCATCTCCCTCACAGACACCAGGAGAGACAAGGGCAAGATGCTGACACACACGGGTGAATGCACTTCTGGGGTTGTTTTGACTCATGGGAGTCTACACACACAGCAACATTTGAACATCTCAGATTAAGCCTGGAGGTGTTTTTGTTGCCTAGCAGGTTAAAACACATAGTTTTTACTTAGCTGAAATATAACAATACAATTAGTTACTTCAGTTAGAAAACTAACTGAAGTAAGTAAATTGTTACAAATTTATGCTTTTTTTCCTGACATCTATGAATTCCTGTTATTTAAATGTAGTAGACAGACAGGTTGGGATAGCAGAACAAAACTGTGATTGATCAAATTGACATATATGATGCATTTGAGCTCATAAAGAATGCAATTTATATTGTTTGCACACTGTTTAAAAGGCTGCTTTGCTCTTGTGCAGCATTTCTCTTGAACATGTATGTACTGTAATGTCACCAGAGAAGACGAATGGTGAAGTTGGAGAATTCTTCAAAGGTTAAACTGCTTTTACCTTCAGATATTAAATGGGTCAGGGTATCTTGACATTGTCATTGCTGGTAGTGCTGGCCAAGGCAAGGCTGAAGTGTTTGATTAGATAAGGAGAAAATGATTTACAGAGTTAAATTGCAGGTGACAGCTATAATTTCGATTTGAAGTGCAAGATTTGTTTTCCTGCATAAAAGCATCGTAACATATTCAGAACCTTGTATACAGCAGCGACACTTTCTGCATTGTCACTAATCATTTGTGTGATATGTAAAGGGTGAGTGGTGGAATCTTCTAACATGAGTGTCATTCCAATGGCAATGTTTTTTGTTTTATTATAGTTTAATTATGGGAGTTGAAAAATAAACCTGGGAGTGACTGGGGCTCAGATATCAGGAAAATTTAACTAGTAGTAACACACACACAGATCTCAGTTATATCCCTGTAATTGCCACTAATATGTGATTAAATTGCATATTTCCTCTGCAGCACAGCCATAACAAGGTGTCTTGTTCAGAACATCCTGTCTATTGGGTGACACATTTGGTGGTTGTACTTGCCTACCTCAGTGATAGTGTTCCTGTGTTATTGCACACAGTGTCCCAGCGGTCAGTTGGTGCTTTTGTTGGTGCGCTTCTCGTAGGTTCCCACAACGATGTCAGCGCTGCCTTGTGTTCGCACGGCACAATGCATTGACAACCGCTGTTCACGTTGCCTTTGTAGATGCAAGACTTTTTCACTTTGAATTTCTGAAAACTACGCCCGCGCGTGTGTGTAAATGTGTGAAAATGTGAAGATGTGTGCCCATTGAGGGAGCGCGTGAGTGACAGAGAGGTTCATCCCTAGTGCTGGCCTTTCTAAGCGCTGCTGTGGGCAGGGCCATCTATGCTGACAGTAGATGGGATGTGGCAGGGGCTGGGGGATTAAGAGGCTTTTAGCCAGGACTGAGAGTGGCTCTTTCTCCTCGTGACAGAGAGAGGTGACAGGCCATCAGCGCACAGAGGACAGGCGGACAGCCAGCCAGAGACATCTGCATTCATTCAGGACAGCAGCTTATCCGTGCACAAAAAACACGCCCTCTTGAAACGCCCTCCATCTACACTCTCACACTCTGTCTCACGCATGCATACATAAAAACATACACTGACACACATGCAGCATGCAGATGCACAAATGCTTCATTTCCTAGTTTATAGTAAATGTATAAAATGCTAAAGTAGCAAAACACTTCAGATTGATTTTTAATTTTTTTTGATTTATTTATTTTTGCTGTTAAGTAAATATGACCCGACACCTCCTTATATGATCAATGTGACTGCTTAAGGTTCTTTAGGATGAAGTTTTATCAACAAATCGAACCTGAATTTTAAGATTTATTATTGTGTTGCAGTTAATCACAAGCACACCGTTTTGAATTGACACTAAGTGAAAAGATGAACCTCCTCCTGGTCAGGCATCTGCCACTCCTCCTCCTTCCATCCTCCCATCCTCTCATGACTGGGAGGTTGAGAAGACAGGCAGAGCCTGGAAAGGCCCTGCCCAGCCATTTAATCCTCTACTCCCATTCACCATCACTGCTAATCTCCTACACCACCTCCCCACCACCACCACTGCCACCAACAGTATCGCCTCCACCTCCACCTCCACTTCTCCCTCAAGAGGTGCACAAAGACCCTAAGCGCCCCTGTCCCGCCCCACCCGCCATCCCACCCCTTCTCGTATCCCTAACCTGCTCCGCCCAGTGCTCCTCCAGCAGGAGGCACCCAGTTTTCTAAGCCCAGGAACCATAATCCTGTGGGGCTCCAAGTTTGGGTGAGCCCAAAGGCTCATTGAGTGCCGGATAACTCTCTCCGGGACTTTAGCTGTCTGTCTTATTGTTGCTGCTGCTGAGAAGAGGACAGACACAAATGGAGTTTGAATTTCAATGCTAACGACTCAGAGAAAGAGACAGCAGAATATGGACTGGTGGGCATCCAGGCGTTAAGAGTATTTTCAAGGAGGCCATGGGGAAACACATGCAAATACTGTGGGCAAGTGCAGGCCATAACATCCTTATTCTAAGAAAGGCTGAATGCAATACGGTTATTTTTGTTTGTTTTACAACATCCCAATTATATTCAAAGCTGAAGATATTTAACACCATTTGGATTTATTTGAAATTTGTTCTTGTTGTCATGAAATTTAGTTCACTAAAGTTGAATATGAATCTTAAGTCATAAAGCGGCATTTATGTTTCTGTTTTTGTTAAAAAGGAATAAATCTTACACCATCGGTATGTAAAACATTTACACCCACATTTCTTTCAGATTTAATGCATCTTTCATCGCACCATAATATTAACTTCAATATTTGAGTGAAATCTGTGACAATCTGTGCTCTCCTCCTCTACTGGATCACCCCAGGGTTGCTGCCTCTCTCCCCTTCTGTTCATTCTGTACACAAATGAGTGTCGCAGCAGTTTCACGAACAGACACATCCTGAAGTTTGCTGACGACACAGTGATCGTCAGTCTTCTAGTGGGGGATGAGTCAGGCCATGGACAGGTTGTAGATGATTTTGTGAATTGGTGTGATGAGTCCTTCCTTTCACTTAATGTGTCAAAAACTAAAGACATGATTATTGATTTTAGGAAGTCGTCTTATAGGTCATCACCTACTATCATTAAAACTGCAGATATTGGGATAGTTGAGAGTTATAAATATCTAGGTGTGGTACTTGACCATAAACTGTGTTTTGAATCTCATGCTGATGCCACTACTAAAAAAGTTCAACAAAGACTGTTCTTTTTAAGGAAAATTAGATCTTTTAATGTCTCATCTGAGATGTTGTCCTTGTTTTATAGAAGTTTTATCGAATCTGTGATGTCTTTTTGTATTGCTGCCTGGTTTGGTAACCTGACGGTGAAGAATAAGAATCGGTTGGGACTTCTGGTAAAAACTGCTAGCAAAATTTCATGACGTTGGCAAGACGGACTTTTGGCCATTTACAATAGAAATGTGCTTAGAAAGGCTCATTCTGTTATTAATTGTGTGAACCATCCACTTCACAGTGAGTTTGAGCTGTTGCCTTCCGGCCGCCGTTTTAGAGTACCTCCGAGGAGGACTAAAAGACTCCAGGTCTCTTTTATCCCTACTGCGTCTTGTCTCCTTAATGGCAAATAATTGTCCTTGAACTTTCTATCATTATTATTGTTATTATTATTTTATAGTATTGTTCTGTATATTTTTATCCTGCTGCTAAACTAATTTCCCCTTGTGGGACATTATTGAATTGAATTGAATTTGAATTAAAAAATGCATTTCAAAATATTTTAGTATTTGATATTCTCCCCCTTTGCCGTTGAGCGGGATTGTGATGTGAAAAATGATAGCTCGGTCTCCTTGGTAGTTTTGGAAATTTCTGAGGTGCGTTTTGGATCATTAAACTGCTGCTGTATGATGATGGTTTGTCTCATGGAACAAACTTTGGATTACTGATCCTTCTGGACTTTCTCAAGGCTCTGAATGTCTGCTTCAAATGATGGGAATCAGAAATCTGAGCTTTAATAAGAAGTCATTGCCACATATTTGCTTAAATTTAATTGACAACCTATACATACTACTACTCCAACTTAAATATTTTTGCTTATTTTAGGCATTAGATTGAATAACACATAAATCCTTAAAGGTTTTTGTTGCTTTCAGTGTTTTGAGAATTCAATTCTGACATATCTTTAAAGTTGTTTCAGGACCCCAATTTCTCTATCTTTCTTCCTCTAGTGCTCTAACTTTTCTTTGTGATAAGGCAGAGCTCTTCCTCACATTCTGAACTAGTGTCTGATTGAAGGATTTCAGACTGACACAGGTAACATTAGATCTATACAATCAAACATCCTCAGCACAAACACAATTCGCTCATAAAAAACAACACAACTAACTAATACAATTGCCTAAGCATGCACACAAACACAAATACATTCACACTGTGCACACAACTGCTAGCACGGTCAGCACTTTGGTTCTGCATGCGACAGTGTAGGTGAGCTTGACAGATCCCTCGCCGCTGCTTCTCTGCCTTTTATTTACAGAAGCTATCTTTCCCATAAGTCACCATTCCTGTATTCATAAAGCATCATGGTTGTCATAACTCATTCTTCCCCTTTATGAATAAAGCTCCCAAATTTATGGTGATGGCGCTGAGAAGTGGTGGCCTCCCTGGTGACAAACTTTCCCCAGTCTGTCACCACTGGCCTGAGCTGCTTCAGAGCCCTACATCAAAAGCTCCAGATGGGAGCGCCACTTTATCGCTCCCCGGTCGGTGACATCACCTTGCTGCGCTGTGCGGGATTGATGATGAAAGCAAACATATCTATCTTAGCTCACATTTACCAAATCAATTTTATTTTTACAGACCCTCCGCAGGGTTATTGGCATATTGACGGGTTGCAGGCAAAAGGAAGGCGGAGGGAGTGGGGTGAGCGATGGCCGAGGGATAGTAAACGGGTGGGCATGGGAGAAGAGGGGGAGGGTCAGGAGGGCTTAATGGTGTTTACCATATTTAATGCAGAGGGATGTCATCACTGAATATCCATTCTGAATAATGTGGCATTTCATCATAAATTCTTTACAACTTATTTACTTAATGGAAAGAGTTATGGCTTGCTGTCAGGGCGGTAATTAAACATTGTGATACAGTGCTGCCTCGCCAGGATCCCATCTTTCCCCTCAACTCCCCCATCCGCCTGCCCCAAGACACACACATATGCACACTCACATCCAAGCTCCTCAGCTTCTTAAATACATATTATTATTCAAGCTCCCCATAAATTACCACAGGATTAAAATTCATGAAACCTTTTTTCTTTATTTCCTTCCCTGGGAAAAAGAATAACCCAGAGCTTGTTCAACCAGCTGTAAATCTCTTTGGGAGAGACAGGGACTTCATATTATGATTTTATATCATGAAAATTGGCTTAAATAAAGACTATTTCATCACTTCAATTTAACGCAAATTTATATTTGCATCCCGCTCTGCAGTTGATAAAGAGGTAGAAGTTGCTTCCTGGAGAAATTCAGCTTAAAAAGAAATAATAAAATAGCTAAGGAGCAGAAATTTATTTTGGTTTTCTCCAAACCAAAAACCACTAAGTTTGAACTGATGGGCTGGATTAATGCTGTATGATGCAAACCAACTGAGGACGAGTCCAAATCCCAAACTATTTATATGAGCTGAATGTTAATATTTTACCAACATGCTCTCAGTCAGCTATAAAGTGCAGCACGGAAACGTTCTCTGTAGTTAGACTCTACAAAGAGGAAAAATGCTGTATTGAATCATCGTTTTCTTTATATACCTTGACTTCTCACTTCAGTGAGCTGCATGGTCGGCTTTTCTTAATGAGCCTGGCTCTGCGCTACAAATCCCTGAGTTTCAAAGACTAAATCCTCACGTTCAAATGAGAGAGGATCTATTTTGGGAGTCTGAATGAAGCCAATACTCCCCCGCGCCTCTCCGTCCTGCTCCATAAAACTGAACTAGCCTGACACTGACAGAGACCACATCTAACCTTTGACCTTGTGCCGTGACCCTGCATTCGATTTTTTTGTGTCTGCTGACCAATATGTGATTTGCCAGTGGTCGCACTGGGTCCCTAACCGGGATGAAGAAGGGATTTATGGCTTTTCATTTTAATTGAGTTAAGAGCACGAGCTCAACTCACTTTCTTTCAGTCGCGCTGACCTAACATTACATCATTGGGCAACAAACGGCAGCAACAACTTTGTGGTCACTGTGCTAAATGTGAACATGACGACATGGGAGGAAATAAAAAGTGGACTGATGTGAACGCTACACAGTGTACAGGGGAAGGAAATTCCGTCTCATCAAAAAGTGTGATACTACTGCTGTAGAAAAAACATAGTGAAATGCAGTTGTGTCACATAAATGCACATAAACGCTTCTTGTTTTAATCTGGACACCCTGGTTGCCTAAAGGATCTTTGATGCCACCTATAAACATCTCTCTTCCCAGCTTTATTCCCTGTCACTAGATAACATAATGAAATACAGGAGTTTGTATATGTTCCTACCTCCCAGCCTTGAGTAGGATCTTGGAGACAAGGCCTGTGCTCTCCTTCATATGGTCCAAATCGCTCCCCGACGTTCACCTTCCTGCGGCTCCAGATGCCCAGCCCTCCAGATGGGACGGTTGACTCTCGCAATTCAAAGTCAAAGGGAATACTCAGATCTTCTTGGGGGAAAAAGATGCTTTGGTGTTGGAATGACAGATGGTCCTGTGGAGAGGACTCATCGTCAGAGAGTGAAGGTGATCCCGGGTCTTCTGGCAGGGCCGAAGAAGGTGTAGGATCCCCATCAGAGCCGCATACGTCGTCTAAGATGTCGGATGGATAAAGAGGTATCTTATCATCTCCGTCACCTGCAAGAGACAAGAAGTCTTGATGTGAGGGTCATGTCCAATGACATAAAGTGGCAACAGGTTATTGTTCCCATCTCTTTAACTTACTTCAGAGATGGAGGACAACATATGAAAACTTGATTAGTTCAAATAAACAGTAGGAGACAGAAGGGCCTTCGGGTCTGGAAACAGCAAATGTATCATGCAAGGGGACCTTCATTCTGTTGCAGTGGAAATTAGTAGTAAAAAACAGGAGATCCTGAAGTGAGCCCACTTCTTGTTTATAATTTGTACTCGCCTGGCATGTTCCTGCCTTAGGAATTAAGCAAGGCAAATTTAATTTTTAAAATAAAACCTATTAGGTCAAAAACAGGTTTTTGGGCCCTACGGCAAAGGGTTGACCCAGCATTGTGCTATTCTGGCTGTTTTATAATTCTTTTTCCTGAACTCTTTCTTCAATGTGCAGTGAAAACAGAGGGAACAGAGAGACACACACTAGGGTTTATTGTGAGTGGAGTGAAACAGGATATTGAAGCACGACCCCTCAACCCACACTGGGCTTCTTTAGAGTGGCACACGTGGCTGTTGAGCCTAATAGTGAAATAAAGATTGAATTATTCCCAGTGTTGAAACAATCTGTGATGGTATAAACTTGCAATGCTGTGAAGTCTTTGAAACAGAGGTAGATTGAAAGAAGCACATTAATTTGAAAAACAGTTGCATTTAAAATACAAAGTCATATGTACAGGTAGGACGTTTTAAATACAACATCATATATGAGATGTCGCCCAGCAAGCAAAGACACAGCAAGGCAATAATTGAGCCAGCGAACGCAACGGGCTGCTAGCCAGGTGTTGCAGGGTGGGACAGAAAGACACTAAAAGCCGGAAATGATCCACAGGAAACTGCTGTTCTGTGGTGGGCTGTGCCTAACACACACTGACAGGTCACAGGGAGAAGGAGCTCTGCTAATGAGGCTCAACAACCCATCCCTGGGATGAGGAACATTCCTGAAGGGCTTCCTGTGTGACACTGTACCTCAGCGCTGTCAGCCACGGAACCTTTGATCCACCCAGATACACACACGCACTTCTTGTTCACTGGCCTTGAATTAAACATGTGTCTGATTGAATAAATGGGGCATTGTGATTGGCCACAGGCGGTCATGAACTAACCTGAGAAATTAACTTAAGACTTGAACAAAACCAATGCACTTCAATATATGTATGCTTGCAACTTAGCACTGCTACATTACTCGACACACAAGATAAGCCAAGACCAGCGAGCTACACATTTGTAAATATATGCAGACTCCATTTTTCTCAAGGTCAGAACACAAGTTGTGGTGAAGAGGAATGTAAAACTGTAAAGTACTGCATAAGTAGTACATAAGATGTTTTCCTCTGTCAGTAAGAATCATAATTCCTGTCAAACTGTGTGTTTGCTGTGGCAAAGAAAAAAAAATCTATGCATGAACATAGTTTGCTGAATCAGCTCTCTATTATATTATTATTTTCTGTGTAATCCAGCATGTGCACCTGTGCGTGCATGTTTTGTCAAGGCGTACTTACAACTAAAGCAGTTCTGATAGTCATTCCCTGCAGCAATACCTGATCACAGTGTCTACACGGTGTACAACTATTGTGTTTGACATACACACTGTGTGGGCCCAGGGAATTTAAAGGAGACGTCTTTCAAAGACTCGACTGGACTGGGCCGGGCATGAAACCCAATGTGGCTCTGGGAGTAAGGGTAATGATTTTCAGCACAGAGACTGTGTAACATGGTTAGAGGCCTGGATGTGAAGTTTGCCACATGGTAGAGGGACAAGAGCTTTTAAAGGTAACTGTATCCCACCATTGCTGTTTCTCCTCTGACATTTTCCCTCTCACGCTGGTCTCCAAGTTTATATTTGATTCAGGCCAGGAATTCCTCTGGTCCACTGGACTCCACAAGAGCATTTCGGCTCATAAACATATATGTTTCTGTAAAGTAAACGATTGCTGAAAACAAATATGCTATGTGCAGAGTTTTGAAAATTGTGGTCTCATGTGTAGATGACTGATAATTTAGTCTTAGGGCTTTGCTTAGGTGTGTGGACAGCAGTGACACTGCAGTTGGATGATCAGATCAGTGTGTGTGTGTATGTGCGAGTGCATGCATTTTTAATGCTCTGCCTACATGCAGCAAACGGTTGTGTTTGTTTGTTCAGTAATGGTCATTACTTCACCATTGCAAGCTGACGCCCTTCATCAAAGTGGGAGCTCTGAAAGAATTTTGGATTGAGAAGGGAAACTCCATCTCAGAGCATGCTCATGACTTCAACTGCATTAATAACACAGATTGCACATCAAGATAGTACCAGCAAGCACGGGAGGGGGGGGAAAAGGGGGGAGGGGGTGCACTCCTGAGAAACTTTGATGTTTATGTATCCAAAAGACAAAAAGCAAAACAGTGAGGGAAACAAAATTATCTCCTCATCAGAATCAGCCATTACCACAGGAAAGCACATATTGGCTTATTGAATAAACACAGATATGCACACACATACTTATACATCATGTATTCAAATGGTTGAGCTTGATGCCAAATTCATTAATTTTTATTAAGAGGGAAAACATTCGTTCCCGGCCCTGCTATCTGCATGGGTGGAATGATTTTCACCTCTGCCACAATGTGTTGGGCGAACTCATACATCACATGATTACCCCAAGCAGCGAGCACGGCCGCCATCATCAGGGAGTGAATTAAAGATGATAGAAAGAGCTATTAATCACTGTGACAAAGCCCCTAATGGAGGTGTGACCCAGCCAGTGCTGACGGGACGCCAAGAGGACGCACCCACGGGACAAATGGATACATATGTTTACAGAGAGAATAACCTACCTGTGGACATACTCGACCCCTCCTCTCTTAGTTTTTCTTTTTTTTTTTTGGTTCTTTGATCCGCTGTCTTTCCTGCTGTTGTGTGTCTTTTTTTCCAGTTCTATTCTTTGTCTGTATTTTATTTAATTATGTGGCTGCGTCTTGTTGTTAGCAGGTGAGGAAGAGCTGGAGAAGTCAAAAATATTAAGACTTAAAAAAATATATAATCTGTCAGCTAAACCATGAGTTTTATTATTTGTAGACAGTGGGTGAAGTTAGGAAAAGAGTTTTTCCACTGTATGTCTGTTCATAGTATACAATGAGATGAAAACATCATTCATCTACTGAGCCTGAGGACAATTCAGAGTACAAATCATTTACCAGAGAAAGAGCTCGAAGACTTGATTGATGGGGGTCTTAGATCATGAAATATGGAAATTAACTTCTCACCTAATGTGGTTATCTGTAGACATCATTTTTCTCATGTGATAACAGACAGCCAGGCATGAGGCGATGTATGGGGTCTTACCCTTGTACTACAGGTCAAACATTATCACATATGATCTCCTCCATTTGTCATCATCCACATTTAAAAACTGCACACTTCATCACATCCCTGCTTTCGCTTTATATCCAAGCACCACGGAAATCAGTTTGCTCTGCTGTTCCAAGAACTTAGAAAGAATATCTGTGCAGTAAAAATGAGCACTGAAAACACAAATACTCAAAATATGTGGCAGCGACTGAAGGGCCATAGCATGATTGCTGTTGTTTCTGCTTTTGTCCTGAAAAACAAGATACCCCAAGAGACTGTGACTGAATTCAAAACACATAAAAATAATTATCTTTCATTTGGTTAATTTTAACGCTCTCACAGCTACTGCCAATCAGAAAATGACTGCTGTAGATTTGCTAAGTACTGTTAATTACAGTGCATCACTGTGCGGCTATATTCCCTCAGCAGGGTGCATAGGAGAGCGTTTGGAGCCCCATGGCCTCGGGAGAGGCAATAAGCTTCCTAATTAACTCTGTCTTTGTGCTTAATGGAGGCCTTAACACCGCTTTTAGGGAGTCTTTTGGTCCGTGGGTCCATTGGGGTGACTGTGGAACTGACTGATACGAAGCACAAACATTCAAATCTGTAGGTAGCTCGACAACAACAGTTTTAGGCAATTGTCCACAGTTTATCTGTCAACATTTGGTTCTCAGACCACCAAGAATTTCCACATTTAAAACAAGATATGGTTTGTTAGACAGAATCTGGTAAAAATCTAAACAAATCATATAAAAATATGTGAATGTAAAATTTTGTTCTAGTGGCTTTATGTGTTTGTATTTCTCTTATGCTTTTCATGCTTACTCCCAGAGAGACCAGAAAATACATCAAAGATGGTTTTGTGTAAGTAATGCTCTGTTACTGTATGTTTAAATAAATACCATTTATATAGCTGCCTTCACTCCATATTATTACAAATTGGTATTTGTATTATGCAAAATGTTTAAGCTGGCACACACGCACACACACACACACACACATGCACACATACACACATAAACACACACTAACGGGAACAGAGCTCTTAACACAGTGTTAATTAATGAGAGCATTGTCCATGTTTTTTCCCCCTTGTCTTAGTCAATGACTCCTCATTCCAAATGGAAAACACTCCATTAAGGGCCGTGGGCGAAGTTACCAATTAACACCGTGGAACAAACTGAAACTTTGAGCTGGTCCCATGCGCGTGCACACATACACACATACACACACACACAGACACCTAATTAATTAGCATTAGTTGTGATTAATAATGAGCGTCCTTTAATGGTAAATCTGCAGCTCCGATGGCAGGCTGACACAACAAAGGAGTCTGTGTACGCGCCAGGATTTATCTGCCGAGCTGCTCGGGGATTTTAACATGTTTCTCACAGGCTTGACAAATGGCCTATTAATTATCTAATGTTGTCTGACAACAACCGCTTGATAAAGATGTATGTTTAGACAGGGAGAGGAGGGGAAGAAACAGCAGAGGGAAAGAGAGAGGCCTGTGCGAGGAATCGAGAGAGGGGGAGAAAATGTGTGTTTGCATAAAAGAAAAAAAAATGTTGAGATTGAGGGGAGGCTTGTGTCGTTTCATGCAGTTGTGAGCTACTGACTGACACGCATGCATATACAAAGTCCTTTTCTTTATGAATTTGCTGTAAAAAATATTCACTCTGCTTGGAACATCAGCGTGGATGATTAACAAATCACATTTATTATTAATGAAACGCTAATGAATGAAATCCTGATGAACACAGAGATGGATGTGCTGCACACACACACCCCTACACACACACACACACACACACACACACACACACACACACTTTACATCCTAAAACCACAATCAATATCATCAACAAGGAAGTCTCTGCATCAGCCCAGCCACTTCATACCATTAAGTCGCTAACAACATCTCTATCCCGCATCCCGATTCAATCCGGGCCCTGACTCCAATTTCACGAGTTTATCTTCCGCCTGTATGTTGACAGGTGTTCCTAAGTGGGATGCCAGTTGCCAAATGATTTTTATGATTGTTTTAGCCTAGCATTTGGCCTAATGAGATAGGATCCCAGTCGGACGCTAACTCAAGCCTGTCAAATGTAAAGCAAACAGAATAACAGCCCAGTACTCACATTGTTTCCACAAGCCATACATCAGCTGGTGCACAGAGAGAGGGCCCTCTGCATTATACAATGACCCTGGGATAGAGGAGATGAGAAGAACGAGCAGGAGTAAATGTAAAGAGAAGGGGAAAGCTATAAGGTGAAAGGGGATTATGGTGGGGAATAGTGGATAGCATACTTCACGCTAAGACTGTGACCATACAAAGTTTATGGAATCTGCCTGATCCATCGTAAAGCCACAGACAGAAGTAAAGAAGTAATCAACAACAACTCATGAGCATGCCTGTGTTGAGATGCGGATCTTAATTTCCTAATGAGTGCCTGCTGATTGCTTGCTTGAGTTAGAAGTAGAAGTGCAAATAAACAAGATTTTAAAAAGTGCCTGCCTCTGAAGTGACATGTGTAAAGAACATGTTGACAAAGGTCATTAATCCCCTAAACTCCTACGTGTTTTCCTCTGAAATTACCCCCAGCTCAGCGCCCTGCAGCATGTCACACACCCTAAGCTTTTGATTTGTTTGCTCTGGTCACCTGCGCCATTCCTTTCATCTACCTTCCTGCTTCTGTGTCCTCATCCTTCTATCTTCCTTTTAGACAGCAGCATCAGCAATCTTCCACTAAGCTATAGAAAAATGAAAGCAAACCTATAAAATCTAGAAAAAAAAATGTGTGGAAGAGTTACGTTCACCAAAGCTAAAAATATATGTTTGACCTAAAAAATTGCCCATTTTTAACAATAACAACGATTCCAGTTCAAACCTGCATAGATGAGCATTCTCTTTCTACCTCCTCTCTCTCTCTCTTTCTTTCTCTTTCATGTCATGGCTAACTGCCATTGGGCCCTAATATAATTATGGCTCACAGTTGTGCACATTTGAGAAATTGATTCCTTTGATGAAATGTGAGTGAGGCCAGTCTGCGAGAGATGTATATCCAGAGTGGTTGCTGCCAGCCACCCCAGCCTTGCGGAAGGCCCCCTGGGTACAAAACCGCCAGCTCAACCAGGCCCAGCCTGGCCCGGTCTGGCCTGGTCGTTAAAAGAAATGATAGCATATGTGCTTTGTTTGAGTTTGATGTCTTCGTAATGCATTACACAATTAGATTGATTTGACAATTTCCATTATACTTGATAAAATATTTATGTAGGCCTGAGGATGGTAGTTCTTATCAAAGGGGGCTGATCTGCAGTCCAGATGGGAGCCCTGGTCTGCAGTAAGAAGGCCATTAGTCAGTTAAAGCTGGGCACATTTGTGGGCAAATACAGCCTGTACCTACTCAAAATCTGCAATGTTAAAGAAGGTAGTGTGTAACTCATGAAGATATGTAAAATATCTAAGTGTCAGATATCAGTAATTAGATGCAAATAAATGAGATTAGTGAGTATCAGTTAATCAGTAATGTTGTCCTTGAATTTCTGCCTTCCATACAAACACTGATTGCTTTAGAAAAGAGAAGCTTGGCGGTGAAAAAAACAAACAAAAAAATCCAACAAAGACATTTTTGGTTACTCGCATTTCCGGCACATTAGCTTCAGATTTGCTTCAGCTGAAACCTGCAAAGAAAGTGCCAAAACATACTGTGTGCGGGCATCAAGCATAAAGACATACCGATGTTTGCTGTTAGCCTCATAGCTTAATTTGTCAGGTCAAGGGTCTGGATCGAGTATGCCATTATATCACCTCCATAACTCCACTGTGTGTGTGTGTGTGTGTGTGTGTGTGTGTGTGTGTGTGTGTGTGTGTGTGTGTGTGTGTGTGTGTGTCCTGTGCACTCAGAAGAATTCTAAACTTTAAGAACAATTTGACCCCATGTCTCCGAACTTTCTATGTCTGCGCCGTACATTAAAGAGTAAAATAAAAATCCAATAAATACACCAATTTAAGCAATAAATTCAAACCACTCATGCTCAGAGGTGAGTCTCCTTCACCCTTCTTTCCTTCCCTGTTCTCACATTCTGTGTCACACTGAATGTCCCCCTCTTTCTCACTTTCCTCACCTGTCTCCCCTCTCTCTCGCCCATTCCCTTCGCAAACCTCTCAGCGTGCACAGCCACCCCACATCCATCACAGCCCAGAAATTTAAGGACCCAAATTGGCCTCATCTGTCTCAATGTTGGATGCAGATGGAGTTTCTTCTGCGGAG
This sequence comes from Haplochromis burtoni, assembly GCF_018398535.1. Classification (NCBI taxonomy): domain Eukaryota; kingdom Metazoa; phylum Chordata; class Actinopteri; order Cichliformes; family Cichlidae; genus Haplochromis; species Haplochromis burtoni. The sequence goes on from NW_024582767.1 coordinate 192,138, forward strand.
GGAGGTGCGGTTAGTCACCCCTGCTGCCCCCACCCCTTCAATGTACTGACTTAAAGCCAAACCAGTCTGCACCAGTCTCAACACTAGAGCCGCATTACGAGGCCGGCTGCTGGGTATAAAGAGGGCACAGCGGCGAAGTGACCACCGCACTGACCACACGCGTTTTCTGTTTCATTCAGTTTTCTCTCAGTGACATTTTTTATTGTGTTTTTCCATCTAGCCTTCATTCTGGTTCACTCTCCTTCCTTCCCCCCGCTTCCCTACTCCTCCTTACTCATACCACCAGCACGCAAACACCTACACAAACACAAGCCATTGGTGGCCATCGCACAGTCTGCAGTACAGTCTCAAGCAGCCTGGTCAGGCCTGGCTCATTAATAAAGGCCCTAAATGAGGCGACATGCATAAAACATGAAGCGCTGCGTGCTGCTGTAATGAACTGCTGCTCCATAATTGCATCTCAGAGCCGTAAAATGAAGACAAAATATTTGAAGAGGGATTCTGTCACCTCTCTGCAGATGCAACACTAATCACAGGCGTTCTGCGGGGCCCTGGGGTCCCCCCCACCCGACATTGGCAATACCCTCCAACTGTTGGGACATAATTGAATAATTGCTGATTAGAAAATAGGGGGAGAGGTAATAGTGTAGTGTCCAGTGTGTTATCTATAATAATCCCACTGGGAAGGACAAAATGTATATCTATAGTGCCCACTAGGAAATTATTTTATTAATTGAAGGTTCAGTTGTCTAATAGATGATAGAAAGATGTTGTTTGTAGCTGTTTAGGGAACCAGTAACTAATATTACTGTTAGTTACAGGGCTGATTTGTTAACGTTTAATACAATAAAACGATTAAAAAAAGGCAGATGGAGTAAGGTGTAAACACACAGGCAACAGAGACATCCAGACTCAGTGTGCGCACAGAGTGACAAGCTCGGAGACAGGCAGGCCTCCGGATGAGAGATTGGAGTCTCACCCAGGGGTGTCACACAGACGGTTAAAGAGTTGCTGTAGTGACAGGGTGGCCGTGGTGACATAATGAAGGTGCTGTGGTTGTCACAGGGGGTCAGTGGTGATCACCATGCCCATCTGGGAGGGGGACAGGAACATGTATAATGATTCTACCATTGACAAATGGCCTTCAACACAGGGCTGAGACATGTGACAAACTCAAAGTCATCACTTGGAGAAACGCACACACACACACACACACACACACACACACACACACACACACACACACAAAAGTAACAAACCGAAAAAAGTGAGAAAGAAACAGAGACATGTACACCCTGTGTTCTCTATGGATGTGGCGATTTTAATACCACTGTGTAATCCTGGTGCTACTGAACCTGTCCTGCTCATCGACCCCTTTCAAAGAGTTTGTTTTTCTGGTCACAGCTCCCATTTCTCATTTCTCTCACATAAAGCAGCCTCTTGAAACTGTTATGCCACTGCAGTTGAGGGTCAGAGGTTATCAGTGTGAGCATTGTTCAAACATGCACAATGGACCACATGAATTACTGATCCTCCCCCTTCTGGAAGGATTCGGAAGCATGAGAACATACAAACTCAGATTATTCAAAAAAATGTCGGATACAGGTTCAAAACACCAGGCCCGATACCCACTTAAAGAGCTGAATTCATTCAGAGTGAGGTCTCTGTTTGGTAAGGGAAGAAAACTGAGAGTGTTTTTAATGTGACAAGGTGACCACCTACTACCCACCTGACATCCTCTATTTAATATTTCTGGATATGAATAGACTTTGTCTGAGGGCTGCTTTTCTACTCTCAGACTTTGCTTGCCTTGACCACTAACGCAGCAGCAGGCCAATTCTACCTTAACTTTGTTACAGAACTTGTTACATACAATAATGTCTGCACATGCGGAGGCTTTCCAAACCACAGTGTGACATGTGGAATAGACCCAGGCATGGAGAGGTCCTGGAGAGGATGTTTGTTTAATGATTGCTGGAAGGCTAACATTCAGCCCTGTGCTCCGAGCAACAAAATCCCCCTCGGAGCACTGAAGCTGTTATGTTATTTGTTATGGATGTCAATTTCCCTCTATTTAGGAGGTGATTTAACTGGACAATACAGTAGGACTTTGGTCTTGTATGGGGATTGTTGTCTTCCTGTGTAACACACTATACAGCACTGCATGGGAGTCCAGGCATAAACATTATCGGGCCCTGTGAGGACTGAGGGAGGCTCATATTTACCTCTTGAATATGAAACTCTTTTTTTTTAATTGTATTTTTTATTGTATTTTTTTTATTGTATTTTTCAAAAAGTGTCTTAAATTATTATCATAAGAAACAATTTATTAAAAATTTCTAAAGTGTAGCTAGAATTTGGTGTAAATTAAATTGTTTAGATGACACATCTGATGATACATCAAAAAGCTTCTTTTTTTCTTTATTCTAATTCACTTGAAAGGTGTTTCATGCAGGTGAGGGAATCGGAGTGTTCGTGTGTGTGTGTGTGTGTGTGTGTTTGTGTGCGTGTGTGTGGAGTAGGAGGTGGGCATAAATGCAGAGTGACAGCTGCCAAATGACAGTGAGATTAAGGTGGGAATGCAGAGGGACAATGAGGGAAGGAGAGGGACATGACAGTAACAGCAGCTCAGATTAGACTGAGAACACACATGCACATGCACACAGCAACACATACACACAATCAAAAACACATCAGTGACAATCCATCTCCTCGTTCAGGGGGAATAGACGGGAAATGCCAACTTGTAACAAGTGTTCAGCGTTCCATGCAGACGGGATACAAGAAATCCCCCCCCCCATTTCTTTTTTTGCTAAATTAAATTGAACAGGAAATCTAAGCAGAGCCACATGGCATTGCTTAATGACTGACATTTTGTTTAAGAACCATTCATAATGACCTGGTTTAAATTTAAATACTTGGTGTTTATTTCACACTGAACTGCCAATATTCACCAATGCAAAATTCCAAAGTGCTTGAGTGACTTGGGACTGTTGATTTCATGCTTCCCCCCTCCCCTCCTCTACGGTTACATACATATTTGGAGTGACATGACTGTGGAATTAATGACAGATTGCCTGAACGCAGCCGCAAGTATAAAGTAAAGCAGAAATCTGTTACACGAATGAATTCAATATAACAGTATCATATAAGTCACTTTAAATCCTTGAAACATTTTAGTTCAACTTCATCAAAAGACAGTTGTCATACTCAGCTGAACTTCCTCGTATTTTACCAGTTTAATATGGAGATCTTATTATCTCTAACATCTGATTATATTTATGTAAAGAAATGTGAGCTTGATTTCAGAGTCAGCATGCAAATGAAGACAATATAACAGGGGTGTTTGTGCTTCTATAGTGAAAAAGGGGCATTGATTTAAGAACTTTATTGACTTGGGAAATAAAGCAATTACAAATCACTACAGCCAAAACGGTAATTTACTTTTGAATTACTTGATACTTTCACTTCTGGTAAAAAAAAAAAAGGAAAAAAAAAAAAGGTCCGGCATTGGAAAGCGTCCCCCAAAGACATTAAAGTGTTTTCATCAATTAATAATCACCTCATTTTACCCCGCTGCACGCACCCATGAAGTCGGAAATCAATCAGGGTCTACTTTTTTCATATTGATGGACTGAGTGAAAGAAGGCTAACTCTCAACTAACAATACCGCAACCGTGTACATAGATGGAAATCAATTGTAATTAAAACTGTACAAGTGTTCTGCTTTATACACTCAAAGACTGCGTCGGTCATTAAAAAACATTTTCATCAGTTATCAGTTAAACATTTAAAATTAAGTCCATGGCTTCTGCCTCCTTTGGGATAGCACTCTCACACAACAAATTTACCCGTGCTTGCTTTGCAATCAAAAGCCGGCTGAATTAAGTATCAAACCATTTAATGTTACGTGTCACCCTCCAAAACGATCTATATTAGAAGCACTTAATTAAACTTTCAAATTCAAATGTACTAATCAGTTTGCGGCAGAGTGGGCACTTGCTTTTCCCACATGAAACGCCACGGCTGGCCAGCCTGGTCCGCTGCCTGCTCATTAACATGAAGGTGCGATTTGCATTTCCTGATGGACTGTTTAGTTTTTAATATCCCTTTTTCTGCTCTTGCATCAATCACGGAAGAGGCAGGCCACCATAGGCCACTATTAACCCCCCAAATCTGCCACAAAACAAATACTACAAGAGTTCACTAATTTGGAGATCAAAAAGCCACTTGTCCATTATATAATTGAAAATGAAGGTGGAGTGTTGCACTTCTGAAGAGCTCTATAATTACCAGCTGTTAATTGCACACTTGTGGTGTCTCACTTTTAATTAAAAAGAGCGGCTCGTTGCTGTATGATAAGCAACGGTGGAGAGGCGGCGGTTTAATCAACAAAGCGAAAGGAATTTGTTTCTGCTGTGGCCAGCAGCGGGCTGAAGAAATCTTCAAATAACCCAGGGAGATTAAAATATGTCCATTAGGACCAGTCAGGTTTTATTTGGGGTGGCAGGAGCGAGGTGCATTTGAAGTCGTCCCGCTGCAGAGTCCTCAGAGAAGCGCGGCTGGGGGTGTGGGTCTAATCAGTCCGCTGCTGGCCCTGAGCGTTCAAGTGGAGGAATTGGACCCTGCTGGTGGTGAGGAAAGGAGGGGAGGAAAGGCGGGAGCGAAGGATGGATAGAGGGAGGGTGCGAAGGAAACATAGCAAGGGAAGGAAAAGGAGCCCATTCACTCTCGCTTTGCACTTTCTCCTTTCCTGCCTCAGGCTGTTGCGTGACTTTGTTTCGCACCGAGAGACAATGAGCCACAAACGTCTTTAAACTACATATCTTGCACTTCAAGTTGGCTGTTTGCTTCACACATTAGTCAAGAAAGACAGCCTGCTAATCTTTACAAGCAGCGCTATCTCCCTGCAGGATGTGTCAGTGCCCTTAGACAATACACAAGCAACCTCAGGTCCTTTGGACACCCTTTCCAACTATTCTGTGAACTCCAGCGGCACGCTGAGAACCAAGAAACAAGAAGACAACAAAAGAAACAACTTCTGCACTTGATGGACCCAGCATTCGGTTATAACTCACACAGTGTTTATATGAAAGAGACAGTTACCTTGGTCAGCAGCTCTCGGCTTCTGCCAGGCACTTGGAGGACCATTCGCATATAGGACATGATTACATGAGTGTGATAACCTCGTTCAGCCGTTCTCTGACCCCTTTGCTCCCTCACTGATAAAACTGTCTGCCAGGAAGTGTCCTTCGCTACACTTCCTCCTTCTCATGCTCAATCAACACCTGTCACCACGGTGATCGGTGGTTCGATACGAAAGTATTACCAAAAGATGCTACTTCACATTTCCGTAAGGTATAAAAATACCTAGATGAAAGCTTAGACGTGTTGCACATTAAATCTGTTTTGCATTAAGTGTGTAAAATGTAGATCTGAGAACTAATAACAGAATCACTAGGGGCTTCCCAGGCCCCCTGAGTGTCGCAACTCTCTTAGATAAAGGCCTCTGGGTTTATCTAAGGAAACAGTCGCTTGGGCGAGGATGGTCTGGCCTCACTGACAGATTAGTCCAGCCCAGGCCCACTTCCTGCCCGCTGAGGACACTAATTAGAAGGAAGGACTGACACCACAATAAGAGCTGACAGTTGAGTGCACTTAGCACAGCTTCACACAATCCGCTGCTGTATTAGTACAGCAGCCACGCCGAGCCATAAATTTCATCACATTAGCTGGTGCTTATCTGATGTGACAAAGTCAACCTGGATGTTATTTGGACAGAAAAGTACAAGGGCATTTGTGGGGTGTTGATTTATCAGTGGAAGTATGCGAAGCGTTTCATTGGAAATTGTATCAACCGTACACTCTCTCTCTGCCTCCCAGCCTTACACGCCTCTGTCTCACACATGCACACAACAGAACGAGACAAAAGTCATTGTGAGGCTGGCCAGTTCCCAGTGTTAATGACATCCTGTTTACAAACACATTGAGCAGCATCGTGGGGGCCAGGGTCACTCGTTCCCTCTCGCTCCTTCTGTCTGAGTCTTATATCTGACCCCATCTATTCAAATGACCTTTGAACTAATAAGGCAATGCGAGTAGCTACTTCTTCAAAAACTCTGAACACTTCAAAAAAGAAAAAACAAAAACAAAGAGTAGCTCAACTTCCACCGCGCCGCTGCAAAAAACTGGAACGAAAAGCATGTACTGGCATAAAACACAATGTAAGAATAGATTTGAAAAACACCGCTACATGTGCATGAACCAAACCGCACACACACACACACACACACACACACACACACACACACACACACACACACACACACACACA
>NW_024582767.1:198491-226719 GCF_018398535.1 Haplochromis burtoni
TGAAAAACACCGCTACATGTGCATGAACCAAACCACACACACACACACACACACACACACACACACACACACACACACACACACCACTATTATTATAATCCCCGAATCACCAAATGAAGGAAAAATGTGCTATTACCCAAAGGGCGAATTTACAATACAGTTACACATACGTGCGTGTAATCGGCTGAGCTGTTTTACAACACCAGCATGAGCTGAGCTATTGTTTTATTTTGAGAGGTGCTGGCTGTTATTGGATTGTTTTACACTAGCTGGGAGAATTTTATTCCAGAGGCGCTCTGTGTGGTGTGGAGTGCGTTCGAATGAGTCAGATACAGAGAGAGAAAGAGTGGATGCAGAGAGAGACGTGTGTATGCACATGTGTGGCACTCTTGAACCTATCGACATTAGCCGAGTTTGTGTTGTGGGCGCTGAGCTTCTGTTGGTATTTATTCATCAGGAAGCTAATGTCTCCCCTGCTGAGGTCCTGCAGGGGTCCTTGGATTCAGGTGGTTGTTCAGCACGCTAATGCAAAGATAAACTAATGAAACATACTACCCTTAAAACACTGTCAAGAGAAAATTTGGCCTCTTTTATTTCCTCACTACGGGTTTATCATCTTGGGTCAAACTTAGACTGCCTTGACCTCTGCTTATATTTATACTTTCATGTTCCTCTGCATGCATTGCTAAGGTGAACACGCAGAATATGGAAGCAGGAAAGCAGGTATTATCTGGTGTTCTCTGTGGCTGTGCCAGCGGGTGGTGCAGTACGTCAGCAGGACTCGAGCACCACAATGTGCCTGTCAATCTGTGGGACATCCCAAAGGAGAAGGGCAAAAGGCAGCCCCCGCCAACCTTGCCCATCCATCATCATGACACTATAAGCTGCAGTCATGGGAAACCCACTACTGGCCAGTCGCTTTGGACCAGAGCTAGTAGGGGATGGGGAGACGAGACTCGCCATCCATTAAAAACACATTGTTTTGTTTATTATAACTAGTTAATGAGGTTGAAGTGAAGCCTCGCTTTGTTTTTCAAACACTTCCAGAGGGGATTTGGAGGCAGGAGGCCCTATTGCTGGGTTCATAAGAGCCTGGGTGTTTTATAATGGATGGTCTATAGATTTTATGAGAACGGAGTTGGCCATGTTCAGAGCGAGATCCTTGGTTCTTGTAAAATGAGTCGTTTTCAGGGCTTTTCTCCATATGCTGAGCTCAGAATGAAACTTTCTTTTCAGCTTGCCTTCACTCCTTCCTTAACTCGAAAGCGCTCAGCTCCATTTTCGCTTATCGTTCTGTGCAAGTATCCAAGTGCACTCTTGTTTTGGACAGTTAAGCCAAAAATCAACAACAGGCATAACTCCCTAACAACAGTAGCCAGCAACCGCAAATCAAAAATCTATATTTTAAAGGAAATATTGCATATTATGTTAACAGGAGATAATACTTCTGGTCCAGGAAAGATTCATTTTTACAAGATTAGAAAAATAAACACGAATAGAAATGAAGGGAGGAATAAAAAGTAGAGTAGCCTAGGTTAGCAGCATGAGCATCAGAGGCACGCCTGTCTCCCTGTCTTATTGACACAGGGAGACAGCCCACTCCCTGTCCGGCCACAGCAGGGACCCAAGCTGCCTGCCGACACGTCTACTTTAATTGTTAGTATTAAATCACTTGCACTTCAGCTCAAGATGCTATCTGTCAGCCGTTAAGATCTTTTTACAGTAGCAAGTGTGCACTGCTTAAATGAGAAACACCCTAGAGTACACACATATTCCCTGCAAGTCTCACCCACAGACAGTGTGACACGTGAGCACATGTACAGACATCTAGTTAGGGAAACACTCGTACACGCACATGCACAAACACTTTTGTTGGACTGATTGCCGGTGGAGTGGTCAGAGAGGCAGTGGGACTCTACCCCACCTTTACAGCCAGCCACCCGTCAGTCACCAAGCACACCACACCACCAGCTACACCACCAGCTGTTTGCTTTAGGAAGGCGGCTCAAAGCCAATTAAAATACACTTAGAGTCGTGTCCGACTTGTGTTTGGAAAGATAATATGTGTCCAGGAGTCCAGTCAACACAGCGTAAGCAAGCAGGCAGGAGGGGAGCACTCTGCATCATTGTTTCAAAATGCACTGTGCCATTTTTGCACGGACAAGATACTTATCTTTGACTCGAGGCAAAGCAGAAAAACAGGCGTGCACTTGATGCCAGCTTTTTTATCCCCTCCAGAAAGAATAATATTTTCTTTGATTTCATGGTTCAGCAGATGTTTATGTTACTTTAAAAATATCTGCTTGTGCATTAGGTCATATGTAGATATCCCCTTTACTGTCAGATCATTGGCACACTTTGGACTTTATTTCTTGCACATTCCACAAAAAAAGAGAGACTAAAGGTGTGACTGAAAACATTAATCAAAAAATTAGCAGCCTAATAAATAAATGTGAAACATATGGGCTTATTAAATGTCACACTGAGGCGGGCAATATTAAGGTAGTGAGAGAGTAACACACACACGCACACACACTCACAGACGCAGAAAGAACAGGGTGCTGATATGAGTGGTGGTGAGTGGCGAGCAGAGACGGGAGCTCCATGTCTGTTCAGTGTGTTTTAAGAGTGTTTAAATGAGTGAAAAGTCAGTTATGGCTTCCAGATGGGGGCTGGTTTGATCCGGATCATTCTGACAGGCCTGGACTTTGATGTGCTGCTGCCTATTACTGACATTACAGGAAGACAGGCATATTTCTCCCTAATCACTTCCAACTCCTCCACCAGTTCCTCGTATTGCCTGCACCAGCGAGCCACACTGGAACGACAGTGGGAGTCTGTGTGCATGAGCGTGGGTAGAAGTATGCGATCACTGTGTGTCGACAGAGAGTGCCTTTGCTGTTCGCATAAGCTGAGCCACGTCTAAATGCATGAATAAGAGAAAAGATGTACACCTGCCTGATTTTAAAAAGGTGGTGAAGTTAGCATTGTTGGGTGTACACTCCCATTCATAAGCGAGTTTTGCAGCATGTCAGCATTAATGCTCAGGTTGTATATCAACCTAATTTTGAATGTCCTCCTGACATTATAGACCTCCACTTACAACTAAAGAGCAAGGGAGAAGCCCAGGGAGCACAGTATAATGGCTTCATTTATGTTGGGGGGGGGGGAATTCCCTTGGAAACATCCATCTTGTCAGGCAGGTTAAATATAGTCCAGACAGACAGACAGAAGGGAATAATTCCTCAACTTCCCTCTCCACCCACACCAGTAAGCCCACTGGAAGTCATTTCTCAGTGACCACAGAAGAGGAGGACCAAAGGGGAAAAGGAGCGCCACTCTGCTTCTCACTAATCACTCTCTGACCCCAAGACCACCCCTCTACTACCCCTGGCAAGTCTCTTCTTTTCCTCTTCCTCCTCCTCCTCCTCCTCCTCCTCATCTTCTAGTTTTTTGGTGGGCTGTGGAGAGGGATGAAGAGTGGAGGAGTGAATCAGCCCGAAGTTCCCCTCTTTATCTCCCAAAGGCAAGGGAATGCCAAGGGGCCGGCACTTTGGAATCCACTGTTTTGTCTGTTTCTTGGGGAGAGGTGGGCTGAGTCCACTTGGAGCAGCACAGCAAATCTGGAGGGCCCTTAAGCAGACAATGGCGTAGGCCTCAGACAATGCGAGTCCTTGATGAGGGATCTGTGGAGAGGTGCAGGTGTCTGAGGTGAAGAGCAGTCTCTCAGGCTTGACCCACTTATCTTACTTATCTCCAGCAGCTCTTCTCTTCTCTTCTCTTCTCTTCTCTTCTCTTCTCTTCTCTTCTCTTCTCTTCTCTTCTCTTCTCTTCATCACATTTCTCCAAGCAACACATCCAGATTCTTAAAATGTAAGTCTAAAATGGCCATTTCGCTGTACTTAGATTTGCCATATACCTATCCAGAGATCTGGCTGCAGCTACGCTTACTCATTTCAGGGAGGGAGACAGGAAAGGGCCTCTGACCCCAGGGCTTCACTCTATGTCCTTGGTAATTGCACCCCACCATACTTTGTGCCGGAAAAAGCACACATCTAAATAAACCCTGTCAAACCATGCTGTCCATCTGCCGGCAGATAAGATGAAGAAAATAAGGCATGTTCCATAAACACAAACATTGGGGATCACAAATCAGCGGTGACAGTCGCCACAACTATAAATTAGCCTCAGAGGCCATTTTTAGCATTTAAGTTGGACAGAGAGGACAGTGAAAGAAGAGAACAACCTACTCCTTAAAATCTCATCACTGCTGTCGCTGTGGGTTCAGCACCATGAAACAACACTGGGATAGTATCTGCATGAGCTACAGAGGGAAACTGGGTTACCCAGCAGGCAAGAGGAGCAGCAGAGATGCAAAGAAAGAACTGCTCAAGGCCCCCTAGTGGAAATGATTCAACTATTTTGTCTTTCTTTTTTCCTTTTTTTTTTTTTTTTTGCACATATTAATTTCAGACATGATTCTGTTCCCAGAGTTGTATGTGAAAGTCTCTTGTTTGTCCTGTGTCATAATGTGGAGTAATTGGCAGAAATGCACAGTTTGCATAGTGCCTGTACAGCCAACAAAAAAATAAAAATAAACTATATATATATATATATACATAGTATATATATATATATATATAAATATATATATATATATATATATATATATATATAAAATAAAGGGAAATATATGACTGTATTTTGTAGTTTTTGTAGTTCCCACCCCTAAATTATACTTTAAATGTTCTGGCATATTGTGGAATATATTATCCAGAATAACAAATGAATTTCTCAGACATTCATTTCCCAATGTTTTGCCTTAATATTACATGGGTAAGAGCCTCTGGGAAGACATTACCTTTGTGCAGGAGCTCTCGCAACATGAAATGACAAATCGACAACGGCATCGCAGCAGCCTCTCAAGAGCGTGCGTGTATTACACTGCTCTAACTCTCTAGGTTGGAACATGCCGTGTCTGAAATTTCACACCCAGATTTATCTCATTTTCTCAACTTATTTTCATATCTATTTTCTTTTCTTTCTAGATTGGGAAGTAAATAAAGCCACGGGGCCCCGTGCATAGTAAAATCGGCTGGAATTGCTGCATTAAAAATGCAGGCGAGGTGCAGCCTGAGCCATCCTCCTGGATTTGGGCAAATTCAGCTGATGCAAAACAAGGAATTAATTTGAGGGGAGCGGCTTGCGTGCTGAGCTTGGCGCTCTGACAAAGATGAATGGCATCATTCCAAGCGAATGGTAATTTTACTTTTTGTGACAGTGCTTTAGAGCAAAAGCGACTCTGAACGCACAAAGCATTTGCAATCCCATTGAGGGCCCTTGGTACCTGCCTATCAGACACTGCACATTGTTTACCAATCATCTGATATTGATTGGTTTCAGACTAAAGTTTGAAGATGAATTGGAGTGGGAGAAGGTTAAGTCCTAACCTTGAAAGATTTAGTGTCTATTCAGCCCGCGTGTAGGACTCTCCTCAGCTCACTCGGAGAATAGAGAACTTTTAAATTCAATAGGGGGTGGGAGACACAAAACGTGTCACATTCACCAAGTGAATCCACTGGAAGAAACGCAGAAGAACACCCAAAAAGCATAATCTTTCTCCCCAGTTGATAGAAATGGTAATTGCATGTGTGGGATAATACTTTGAAGCCAAGGCCTCGGTCGGACAGACCGCCTATTTAGGTTAAAAAAGGGGCAACAAAACAGCTCCTTCTTAACGCTTTTGTTCACTTCTCCACTCTTTTAAATGTTTACTGAAAAAGAACCTTCAAATCCACTCTCCATCTCCTTCACAATGTGGCACCTATCACTCTTGGGTGCATGGGCACATTGTACTATGTGAATCATTGATATGTAGCGATCATTCCCATGAATCATTTTCTATTTAACATTCAGATTCTCAGGAATCCGATTTTCATCCTCTTGACGTGGACAAAAACATTTTGTGACATAAAGGACACCATTTTAATACTGTTACTTTGTTCCAAAACGGACTGCATGGAATTGCTTAGAAATATCACCAGGACAGTGAACACCATAGGTGAGATGAAACCACTCTTTAAATCTAAACCCTCAGTTGATCTGCGTCTACTTTAGTTGGTACTCTGAAGCTCTCGGAGATGCACACAAATGATAGAGCACCACAGGACGTAAGAAGCGTCCAATTTAACATGCTGCACCACTTATGTTCCGACAATTTTACTTTCGTATTTTCACATTTTTGATAGAGCCACGAGTACACTGGTACAAGAAGTCCACTCAGGTTGTTGGGATGTACTATCTCCCAGCTTGAGGTTGGTGCTCTAAATGGACCACTGGGCTACTCATCACAGCTGGGCCACGCCACTTAGCTTCCTCCTCCTCTCCCCCTCCAGCCGACAGCTCCTCTGGTCTACTCTGAGACCCTCTAACCCACTCGACTTCCCGTCACAGCACAGAAAAGGCGCAGGCAGCACTAACCCCACAAGATTCCCAGGTCAGAGGTTGCGTTTAGAGAGTGTACGCATGCCTTGTGGAGTGATGTGGCGAATGGAGAGCAAACACCATTCCTGGGCCCATAAAGCGAATTGTTCTGTTATGCATTAAACATCCCTCTTGCAGCAATGAAGTAGCAGCGCTAAAGAAAGAGCTAGTCCATCTCAAACCATGTCTAAAAAGTAGGAATAGTTGGTAAAAAAAAAATCATGATCAATAATCAAATTCAATGGCAATGTCAGTTTTCAAAACATGTTAGTCAAACATACCTCTGTGTACTGCATATGTTAGAACCTTGCAGGTTTTTTTAAGTTACAGGGCCTGTGTTAAATAAAGCCCAACTGCTGACAGGAAATAGTCAAAGTTTATGGGCTGGAGAAGGCAGCTTAGGATGCAGGTGTGTCCGTCATGACACAGACACTGATGAGCAGAGCAACAGAAGGCAGACAGAAAAGGACAGCAGGGCTAAGGGTCTGATGGCTACTGTAAATCATGCTGAAACAAGTATTTAGACCCACTGGGGGAAACCCACGTGTGCCCTGCTACAATAGTAGCAGAGATCATGACTGATGCTCTTTAACTCAACAAGTGGGAGACCCAAAGCCAAGTTTAATGTCAGACTAAGCAGAATCAGCTAAAGAAAACCTCATATATAATAAAAAATATATAATTAAAAAAAGGCTATAGCCTCCTAAGTCTGTATTTCCCTTTTCTCTCCTATCACATTAATGTTGAACTCGTAATTAAAGCTAATTAATTATGCTTGGCCCCATTTTGGGAGTCAACTTTAAACAATAGTGTCCACTTATCAGAAATCGATAAAATGATCCTCAAATATCCAATGTGGTGCTCAGGTAACACAAGCAGTAAAACCCACAGTTTTATACATTTAAGTGTTACTGACAAAGAAACTCAAAGGTTATTCCAAGCTAGTAATGGTGTAAGCACACATGCACAAACACACAAATGCACACACACATGCACACCCTGAGGCCTCGGGGCTTAGCTAACCCTAGCAGCCTGGCCGTCAGCCCTCATCCCTGAATACGAGCAGCACTTAAACTTTCCCCTTTTCAAACAGCAGAGCACAAAGAGAGGACCACATCAGTAGCCTGCTGATCATCCCCACAGACGGCTGAGCGCGGACAACAGGCAGGTCCCTGGGCACGTCCCCACATAATGTCCTCATGTCCCCCCGTCCCACTTGCAGTGGTTAAAGCCTGTAGCCCGTGTATATGCCGTTCTCTCTCATGTGAGACTAGATAAATGACAATTCTTTCGAACAGGGCAGTTAGAAGAAGTGGGGGGCTTTAGGGTGATGGTCGGGGGGGATGGGGGCAGCTGCCCCACTGGCCATGTCCACCCCTTGAATCCCCAAACCACCCACCACCACCCCCTCAGCAGCAGGTTTCTCCCTACAGAGTAAGAAAAAAAAACACGCTTCATTACGTCCTCTCTCCCCAGAGCAGCTAGGGGCCTTTCAGTGCAGATAAGCCTCTTAGACATGAAGTAGTGCTCAGAGCAGCATTTGAGTGACAGCAGGAAGGTTTAGCCATTCAGTGGACAATGCTCACATTCTCTGGCTTTAATCTAGGAGGCGGACAATGATCTGTTTTTTAAGGCCTCATCTCCTCTGCTTTTCCCACAGCAGTAGGTGACTGGCACAAGGAAGAGAAAAAGAGACAGAGCGGGCTGAGGGCCGGCTGGGAGAGCATGCTGCTATCTCTCAAGGCCTCATGTTTCCTTGATAGCCCAGACTGAGGTGAGACAAGAGGTATTGGTGGTGGTGGTGTTGGGCGTGTAAAGTTGATGGAAGGCAAAGTACATCAATCACACACACACACACACGCGCGGGCGTACGCACGCACACACGCACTCATGGGCCCAAACAATCACTCTGTGATGGTTGAGTGCGTCTGTGTGACAGACAGGCAGGTGAGAGGCCTGCTGGTGACGTGGCTTAGCGCAGAGCTTTGTCATTCTTATCTGCTCTGACCACTGACATCCATCCCTCCTCAGTTATTGTGCGCGCCTCTATGATGTATTTATACAAACGCTAATGCACAGGCAACTGAGGGAAAAGAAGTTCGACAGTGTGAAAAGATATCCAAACAAAATCATTTGTTTTGGTTTAATGATACAATGTAACCCCGCGACCCCGTGCCCCCTAATGTGCTTTGATGACATCATGGATTATATAATCTACGCCAACCCTTTATGAAAGTGAGAGCTAATTCTGCTTGCCAATGAAAAGTGCTTTTTTTTTTCTTTTTAAATCTCAGAATATATCAACAATATTTCAGCAATCTATACAGTATTCATTTGGTGCTAATTTGGATCAGCTCTGCTGTTGACTGAACCTAATCTCAGATATACCAACCACAAAAGACTCCTCTTTTGCTGCCACTATCTAGTATTGGACCTTTTTTTAAGTACTAAAGGTCAAGTAAATAACGTAGTACTGCTGTTGTGAAATCTAACTCACTCTACATTTGCTATATATATATATATTTAAACCAATTTCAATTTCGAGTGAATTCAGAGATACAACATGAGATGCTATTAGCAAATCACATATTTATCCAGTCATGTATACCATTTATAAGTAAGGCTTTTGCAAACATATATGCGTTGCAATGAAATTAAGTACATCTGAAGAACAAGTAAGAAACAGTCCAGAGTCAAACTGAAAAAATAATACACACGGGAGCTTGGTGGAATCACCTCACACTCCAAACTGCTATACAAGGAGTATAAACATCCACACCTCATCTACAATAAACAGACACTGCCTAGAGTGAGAAAGCCATCCAAGTAGACATTTCCGTGTCCGTGTGTGTGTGTGAGAGAGTTTGTATCTCCTTATGGAGAACAGGGTTTTATAAAACCTCTTCAGTATCAGTCACTGGGCTACATATTACTGGATTCTTCCTACAGTGTAGCGTTGTATCTAAACATGGCAGCACTCATAACTGTGAGAAAAAATAAACAAGACTTTGTAAAAAAGATGTATGGACTTAAACTTTACATATTTACTAGGTTACTACTGAACACGTGCAGTCTAATAATATTTCTGAAAATGTTTCCTCAGCAAATTCAGATTCAACAAACAGCTTGAAAAATTCAGAGCCGGATGAGGTAATATTGTAACCATCCAGAAAGGTGTAAGATGTTGTTTGTTGAACATCAAAGTGAGATTTTATATACTTCCTGTCACTCTGAATGAACACATGCATTTCTGTTTGACAATTAAATCTTAGAGGAAAATAAATAAATAAGTAGTAGCTTATGGATTCAACATCCACACGTGTTTCAAATTGCACAATGACATTTAAGGGTGGTGTTTCAGGGCACTGGGTTAAGGATCTCATACTCTCAGATTCAGGTCAGACCATATGTAAATTTGAAATATGGCCGTCCTCTAATCAGCAGTGAGCGAGCATGGGTGTGCATGCAGGTTTTTCACAACCACTAGACAAAAATCCCCATCAGCCACTCAGCATGTCCACAGCACCTCATCCCCTACTTTCCTCTCTTCTCTTACAACTTTACTCCCATTAATCTCACACACCTCATCACAGTCCAAGCACCTCAACCCCCCCAAAAATCTCATATCCTCCACACACCTTTACCTCCTTTCTGGGCTCAGCCACAGCTCTGAAATCCCTCAACTAATAAGTCCCTTGCATGCTCTGTACGACTGGACTTAACAGTGGCAACAGCCACTGCACCACATATGGTAACATTATTTATGACCACAGTTCCAATTGTTTGTGTGTATGCATGTGTGTTTCTTCACATGAATGTTATTTTTCAATATAAATTGCCCTGAGATACCTGATCTGTGGCTGTGCATCCTAATGGCTAATGTGAATTGATCTGATGGGGAGCGGCAGAAAAAACACGTGTTACAGGACACGCATGCAAGAAACATCCAAGAAATTCCAGATCAATCCAGAGACCTGAAATGAGAAGGTCTTATTCCAGAAATGTGTGGTTTAAAAAAAGGAACTGTGAAAGAGGGAAAAAAATGCTTTCAAGTAGATGATAGACGAATCAGAAGACAGACAGAAACAGATTGGCCAATTAAACAAACATACTGAGACAGATCATTACATTACACGGACAGACTGGCATGGCAGGGACTGAGACAATGGGCCCCTTCAGCATACTACTGAGTGTTTATGCCCCCCGTCAGTCTGCATCACCAGTGTCCCCCTGACTGCTTGCAGCTGACACACGCAGACACACACACGTGCACAGGCACACACACATCCCTGACCTCCCAGGCTGAACTCGAGCGTGCACACATCCACACTCGCGCTTTGCTTTCTGTCACACGTCAACGTATCATGTCCCATGTAGGCTCAGAGCCCCACGTCAGAGTCTCTGCATGCGAGTGTGTTTGAAAGAGAGAAAGACAGAGGGTGTGCGTCCACATGTGTGTGTGTGAGTAAATGAGGATGAATGAATGAATGGGCTTCTGTTGGACTGCTCCTAATGACTTTATTTTGAGATGTTGTGTTTCATGTCAGGAAACACCAGTCATGTATGCTGCCAGACGCGTCTAAGTTTAGTGTACCATGGGACCTCTCATCCTCAAAGCTCGATTCAACCATCCAAACTCGTTGCCTTACCTTCTTTTTTTTTTTTTTTTTTAGTTTATAGGTATGAAGTGGCGATCATTGATACAAAACTCTAAAGGAGAGCTTTGTCATGTTCCACTACCCCCTAACCCTCTGTTACTTGTGTTTCATTTCCTCCTAAAATCGCATTAGTCTTCTTCATTATCTTGCTTTTCTATACCCATTGTCCCCCCCTGTTTTCCTGCCCTCATTTCCCTCCTCCTGCATTCTGATACCAGAGCATAAAACACACCAAAAGTTTTCACTGGAGCTGGGTAATGAGGCAGACCTTTGACCTTGCCTTGATGACTTCCATACCTGTGCATGTGCAGCAATACGTGCAGGTATGTGTGTGTGTGCGTTTGTGTGTACGTGTGTCTGCAGCTGGCGGCTGACAGCGACATGACTAATGAGGGCTTGGGACAGAAATAATAGGTGGGAATTATAACACAAAAAGGGTACAAGTGAAAAGGAAAAGGAAGAACAAATGACAGAGCAGTGCACAGGACAAGGGGAAGGTAAAGAGAAGAAAACAGAGGAGGAAAGAAAGTTTAAGATTTCAAGAAGAGTTGAAATAATTAGAAAAGTACAGTCTGTGGGCAATAAAGGGGCCACGGAGAAAGAGGTTAGCGGTGTTTTACACAGAATCAACACTGCTGACACTGCTTAGCCAGGGCTCTGTGAATTATATGTGGATTTAGTGAGAGGCTGTTCAAGTTATTGTATTGTAAATTACTGCAGTGGTACCTTAAGAAATATTGTTGAAGACGTACAGACCCTTAAGCAGTTGAACACCGAAACCATAGCTTTAAGACACAGAATTATAGCTAGCCAGATAAGTTTAACAATGTTTTAACAATGATGTGCAAAACTGTAGTAAAAGTGGCTCAACATTACTTGAACTTTTACTATCATGTGTAACACATGGGCTTTCTCAAAGAATCATGGTCTTTCTATAATTGTGTCAAATAAATCAAAGTACCCAAATGGTCCCTACACATCTTAATAAAAAGCACCTTTTAAAATCCTCCATCATTTAAAATGGAGGTCCAAATAAGAAGTCTTCTGTTAAAAAGGAGGGATTTTTCAAATCAATGGGCTCAGATAGACAGATAGCCAAGGATATTTGATCCAGGAGAGGAAATCGGGATTTGTGAAGCAGTATAACCTGGACAGCGCATTTAGGTGTCTGGCAACCAGCTTGCAATTGTCGCACTCAAGGTCAAGGGTCACTGTGTGTAGACAGAGCAGAACTTCATAATTATACATGATAAATGTAATCACGCACAGGAAGCATTTCGCTCAACTATTTACTGGCTTAACCTTGTCAGATGTTCCAAGCTGCAGCCAAAAACGCACCGAAGCATCACATTAGTGGAGTATTAGCGCATTCGCTGCATTTACATGTAAAGTGAGCCACAGGTAATAGTACATAACAATTCTAGACTAACACGAATCAATTGTCTAGTTGTATGTTTTAAGGAATCGTTTTGCATAGGAACATAAATGCAGATTTTAAGGGCCAGAGCTTGTTGTGATAATGATGCTATCTGGTCCAAAGATATCTCCTTAGTGAACCCTATGCTCCTGCTGGATCAGATCATTGCCCATAATGGCTTACTGCAGTCAGGGGGTCTTGACCCGCAGACACAAAACATGGCGCCAAGACAGGAGTGAGACATATGGACAAACAGACAGATAGACATTCAGACAGACATCCTGTCTCAAACCACAAATAGATACAACAATTAAATACAGTCTGGTCATTTTCATTTCACTGACCTCTGACCCTCACCTCCCACACATAAGGAGACAAATTACTTCTGCTGTTGGATTTGGCTAACATTTCCAGTGCAAGCGAACATGCAGTGTGAAGTCTGAGACAGCGGACATAAATCATACCTGTATTTGATCTGTGGGGGCCCTGGGCTAGCTGGCTGCGTGACAGCTAGCATACACCCTATGTCTCTGAATCCCCCAGGGGGTGGAATGGGTCACTTGTTTTGCAGGGCAATTGAATTTTCAGTGGTGTATAAATCTGGGGACAACTGTAGTGAGCAATTAGCTAATGAATGCTGAAAGTAGGGGAGGTGATTCGAACAAAGAGACGGTGGCTACAGTACTCCTGTTTGAACACAGTGAAGCTAATACTAATAAGCAAGACATGCACACACACACACACACATCGTGTAAAATGTAACTACATGATGTATTGAGTGAAAGTGACTGATTGGTGAAGGCGGCTGTACACGGAAGCTATCATTCACATTTTTAAATTTATAGAAGTTATTAGTGAAAGTAGCAACTCTCCTGCAGGCTGTGAGATGAAAAGTTTGTCAGTGGTGAGTTTTGGCATTAGCTAGACTGGGTACAGGTACATGTTAAATGACATTCAATCTTCTTGCAAAGCGACACAAATTACTCTTACCAGAAAGACGGACCTAAATCAAAAACATCGTGCTTATGCCTGCTTCACTGGCTTTGTTCACCACTGCTTGCTGCATCACTGTGTAAACATACAGCAATGCTTATTCCACAAAAACATTACCAAAATTATATAGTATCATTCTCTGGTGACCCGAGAGAGATTACTATGTTTCATCGGGAAGTGTCCTTCAAAGTTTCCACCATTGTAATTGTATGCTCTAGAGCTTAGACTTTGTTTTTTGCTTTTCAGAGCCAGTTTTAAAACCCCCGAGGTGGCTAGTCTCCAGGCTAGGCGAAATCAGAATTGCATTAACACCCAAAGAGCATTTCATCAGAGCTAGCAGGGCTCTGTGGTCCAGAACACCTGTAATAGAGTTTCCCCTCTCGCAGGCGCAAAAACATTTTAACTCCTTTTGTATGGGAGGTTTACATGCTCCCGCCTGCGAGGAAATATGCTACAACTGATCAAATCAGGCCAAACAAATTGCATTTGTCAAGAGAAGGATCAAATCCGAGCACCCACAACAAACATTAGCGGCCCGATCTACACAGAATACCCTTGGCAGAGCGATAGTATTGGATTAACAAAGTAACATCGAATAAGAGAACAAAAAATATGTGTATAAATCCAAACTGACTTCTTTCCTTTGCTTTTCTTTGCTGAATTGCTCCTCTGCGCGGTTAGGAATTACCACAGTCGCATGCAAAGAGATGTATTGGATTAGTGTGAATTCATCTAAAGAGATTCTGCAAGCCAATTTCAACATAATATGCTAGGAGAAATAGATATAACTAATGTTTCAAACTACCACACCCTTGGATAACAGACAACTTTTCCAAGTTTCCTAAGGGTTGGTCTAAAAGTGATCTTAGAATAACTCCACACTTCAGTGTCTGTCCATTATTTGCACTATAAAATGCATGAAAATGATCAGATTCAAACATTTGGTAATGGGAAAAAGATATATTTTTTCTTGCTTGTTATTTAAATAAACAGAGACAGGGATGTCTGGGAGGTATTGGTGTGTGAAACACAGAGAAGAGAGAGCGAAAAAGACAGACTAAGGGGCCTGAATGTCTGACAGACAAGCAGACAGATGGACAGGAACTTGGCATTAGGGAATATGATTCTGCCAGAGAGTGATCCATAAAGACTCGAGGAGGTTGAAGGGCACCATCTCTATAATGACTCATCATCACTCAGTGGTGTCCATGCTGGGATGGCCAGTGTGCAAAAGTGTGTGTGTGTGTGAATCACTGAGAAGGCCAGCGATCTGCTGAGAGATAGTGCAGTATAAACAGCCAGTTCTGCTATTCTAGGTCTCTGGGGAGAAAAAGAGAGATCTCCCTGTTGTTTTATCAGAGCGCTAGCCAAATACTGTCACCCATAATGTCAATTAATTCCTTCTTTAACTTTTTTTCCTTTTTTTTTTGGAAGGAAAACATGGGTGAGAATGTGAACATGACATTAACTGAGTTATGGAGTATGATAAATGTCATAAAGCATATAGCATTCTTTCTGTAGTGGGATGGGGTGGGGGGTGGAGGTGGGCTGCAGACTGTGTTTGACATCTTGGGGTTGAGTAAACGCCACTGGACGGACCGTGCCATGGCAGCTGTTCTCATGGTAACGTGGCTGGTAGTGGAGCAGGGCCGAAGGAGTTGTGGTGATTTCATTAACAGATTTTTTTTTACTCGCAGCCAGCCATTACTTTTACTACAGCGCACCCCGGACTGACCACTAAAAGGGTGGCGCCGACTGCCAACACCTTGTATATGGAATTCATAAAACAATGGCTCTCACTAAATTCCCTTGCTGCATTCTCAATCAAATTGCATGGCAGTGACTGTGTCTGTGCACATTTATGTGCATGCACGTGCAAGAAGCTTTTTTTGTGCGTGTTTGTGTGCAGCACTGGATGAATATATCCATTTCTTGGCACTTGACAGCCTGTTTGTCATCCACTCCACAACCAAGAACTGACCTTCAGAAGCATAACTACTACTATCCTGCAATATCTCTCCTCTCCCCTCCCTTCATCCTTACATTTCCATTGCCTCTCTCACCCGATATCTTCCTCACCCCTACCTCGCTCTGCTTCTCCTTCACTTTTTTGCTCTGGCCCCTACTACAGCCTTTGTCATTGATCGCTGATGCGATTCGCTGCCTCCGTGCTCAGTAATGACCTGCACTGGTAACCAGCCGGCTGCTCCTTTCGGCCTCTCGTAGATTGAACTGTCAGATGGCAGCGATTAATGGCCGGGCAGAGAGACACAGACTCACACCTGCATTGCCCCAAACTGTGCTGTCCTGCCAATCCTCTGTCCCACATCAGGTACGTGTCCACAGGTACATGTCTGCATTTGTAAATATGCCGTGTCCAGATTTCTGGTAGGGTTTGTCAAATTTTCAAACACAGTACTGCATGTGCTTATGAATACATATAAAACATGTCTTTCATACATGTACGAGCCCAAAGGCACGCATTAATCCTGCCCCACTGCAGTGGGTGTTGGGAAACATAAAGTGAAAGATTACGCAAGAGAAGCTAAAGAAACAAGAACCTAAGTACATAACTCTAAATGCTTTGAGAACCTTGAAAAGTAAAACAATTTGTCCATTTTTAAAATAACTCAACCTAACCACATCCCTCTTTCTTCTCCATGTAAACGTAATCATTATTTATCTGCTGCGCTATACTTGCCCTGCGTTCTTCTATATTACTAAATTAGTTATGATTGCACCCGTAATCATTCACTTACTCTACTGTTCACACTTGAGTAACTCCGAGCAAGAGAATCAGAATAAACGCCCGAAATGTTAACATATGTTATTTCCCTGAACAGAGATGAGTAGGGTGTTTGGTCTGGTCTCTCTCACTTTGTCTGTTAAGCTGAACACTGCAGGCCCACGCGGCTGTCCCGTGTTGTACTTGGCTGGCCGTCTGCTAACTGTCAGCGCAGTATCTCCTTACACTGATGAATGGGAAGTTTCCAGACCATTCCCAAAGCTTTCATTCCCTTGTTCCAACTCTTATCCAGAGGAATGACCAAGGAAACAGGGGCTCCTCCTCCTGGCTACCCGCCTCCCTCAAGGGAAGTGCCAACATGGAGAGGGGCATGGAAAGAAAAATCTGCAGTAAATTCAGGAAGTTTTCAGACCCACTTCTTGCACACTTTTTGTATTGAAGATTACATTTTAAACATGCAAAACTAGATTTTTCCTCACCAATCAAAAACCTAATGACACAGTGAAAACATCTTTCTTCCTTTTTATCAATCTATTATTGCATCGTGCACTGAAAAGTGGACCATTTTCCCAGCCGGAGGTCACTCTGAGGCCAGTTTTGTTTTTTTATTTATCATACAACCTAAACTTAATTCTGACCAGTCTACCCATATCTGCTGCTAGGGAATGTTGGGGTGGCTGTAGCTCAGGAAGTAGCGTGGGTCATCTACTGATCAGAAGGTTGGTGGTTCAGTTACTGGCTGCTTCCAGTTTGTATGCCAAATATCCTTGGACAAGATACTAACCCCATGTTGCTCTCTGATACATCCTTTGGAAAATTAATGTTTGTGAATATTAGATAAAGGAAAGTGCTTGTATGAATGGGTGAATACCATTCTTTACTACAGTGACTGCAGTAGCAAGGTGATGCACAGACATTGTTTTAACTTCTGCTGAGAGGATTTAACTTTATATATATCACACCAGAGACTCATCTTCCCTATACTCTCTGTCATTTCAGAGTTACGTGGCAAATACATACGTTTTACTCCAGAGTGGATCCTGCTACTCAGGTCATTTCACCATGTAGGCCTCACAAAATGAGTGATGGTGAGAAAGATAACTAGTGAGTTACTGTTGAGTTCTTTTATGCTTCTCTGACCAAGTGCCCTCTTTCTTAGTTTCTTCATGTTTTAACATGAAATCCAACTCTAGACGAAGGTATAGTGATTTCACACTTGTTCGATTTCACAACTGCTTAGGTCGCTGTTTTTCAAGGTGCACTCAGAGCCCTTTAAAGTATTTCACAAACAATTTGATATCTCACAGTATTTTAATCAACAGGTCAAGAAAGAGTTTCTTGGATTTCATGAGTGACATGCACTAGAAATAAAGCCTGAAAATATATGTGTGCCATACTACACTGTATTTATTTTTGGTGTAGGTTAATGGGCTTGATTAAAACGGAATCCTTGACACATCAAAAATGTTCAAGAAAATGGAGGATACACAATTTGCGAGTCCTCGGTAAAATGCTCTCTACTTAGGGAACTAAGCTGGAACAAGGGGGAGGGAAATAGAGATGATGGTAGACAGTAGACAAAACATAGTAGAAGACAGACAAATGGGAAACATAAGAAACACCAAAGAACGGGAAAAAAAAGAGAAAGTGAAAAAGGAAAAAAAGATAGACGGGAGATGGAAGGCCCATAATCCTCTGAACAGTGAACATGTGAATATCAGGCCAGTAGGGGTTTGGCGTGGTGTGTGAAACGGAGATAAAATCGATTAGCTTGCCCACTGACCCAGCGAGCAGAGGGGCCCCCCATCGCCCCAGTCTTGCCACAGCCCTGACAGAGACGTCCATGCCTCGAGGTCCCGAGGGGTTGCCTGTGGACACTGAGGTGAACAAAGTGGTGCCCTCCTGTCAAACTAAAGCCCTCAAGCACCAGCAAAACAACAGACCATGCTGTAATGCTTCACTGCTCTCTGATTCCACAAGAGACAAAAAAGATGTAGTACAGGCTGCTGAAAGAGCACGTTGTGCATAAGAGAATACAGCTTAGAATACAGTACTGCAGAACTTGCTTAAAGAAAAGTACTGCAAGTTAATTAGGAATTTCAGTAATGTGAAAACACCACACTTACTCATTTTGATTTAGGTATTAAATTTTTTATGACTTTAGTATCATACAACTGTGTTTCTTAAAAGTATTACGAGTAAATAATATATTAAGTTAACAGTTTATAAAATGCCGTAGCAGTTATAAATGGATTAGAGAGGCAGTGAATTGTGACTTTAATCACACTTAGACATTTATTTATTTTCAACTTGAAACACAACTTTTATTGACTTAGTAATTCCAGACATTATAAGCTATTGCTTGGAAAACTGTAAAAGCCTTGGCCTAACAAACTCTTGACACCTGTTGACGCACCGTGAAAGCTCTCCCCATCATTTTATCGCCTTGTTTTCCGCACATGATTTCCCAGTCACATCACCATGTGAGGAACACCTCTTTGATTTCTGGCTCATTGTAGTGTATGTGACCTCGGAGGTCACAGCGTGGAAAGAAGTGGATGTGTCACCACTAAGCTCTTCTCCGTGTTAGAAAAATATTTCTATGGTGCTTTTAGGATGCTAACGCTAATCAAAACAGGACATCCTGAGGAGGGCCGTGTTCTCTCTTCCCTGGCCCCACTCACCGGCCACTTTGTGTTTTTGTGTTTGTGGAGGAGCGACAATCCCAGGAAGCTGCGAGGAGGGTTCATCAAAGCTCCAAGCGGGGGTCCCGGGTTGCTGGATCGCTGGAATGTGGCGTGGAAAGGAATCTCTACTGTCCTATTGTTCCCTTGTTTCCTCGGTCTCATCACATGCCGGCACGTCCAGTTCACTTACAGGTAAGCAGCGCTAATCAGCACAGCATTCTTTTCCACAGTCACATTCTTTTCTCTGCTGTGACCCTGGCTGACCAGCAGCAGCGGTACACACACGTGAAGTGCACAATTTATACAGACGCACACATGCACACTGGAGAAATCATCAAGACGCACCTCTGAGGACAGGGACATGGACTTCCCTTTTCAGAGATAAGGCACTAGATGAGATGAACACGGATAGAGCATACATCAGTAACGACAGAACCTGAGAAGTGTTTAATGTTTAAGAAAACAAGCATCTGTGAGAGACTTGGCCAAAAAATCTAGTTCACCTGAACACACAAGCAAACAAAAAAATAAATAAGTAAACAATACCTACAGTTTGAATTTATTTCTGGTGTATAAAATTAAGGTGCTGTGTACCCCAAAAAATAAAAATAAATGTGTTGCATATTTAAATGTATGTCGCTACAAGTTAATAGCGAATTCAGAACTTTTCGTGACTTTTCGTCCTCATGTCTTCCTCTCTAACATCACTATTTCAACACTTAACACAGGCAAGGCAGCCGCTATCAGATCCAATCAGGTGGCTGCGTTGCAGTCCAAACTTCATCAGGAAGGGCCCAGCTTTGATCACATCTCCTCCCCTCATCTCTCCCGTCCTGAAAAGGTGAGAGGTCACTCCTTAATGAGCCTCAGGGTCCAGAGTGGGAAGGGGGTGGGGGGCTTATTGTAGCACAGATAAAAGGTGTACAGGAATCACATACACATAGCACACAAACACATGCATGCGCACATCTGACTACATCGGGTCTGTCCTGTCCTGTCCTGTCTCTGCACAAGACCCGATGCCCTGTTTTGTCCCCTGGTAATCAGAAACAACTCTTGAGCTCGTTCCTTCCATTGGGCCAGCCTGCTCCACCCAGGGAGATCCCCGAGCAGTGCTGGAACACACTGTTATCAACACATTCACAAAACGATTGTTGGGTAATTCCTGTTTATAGCTATGTGCTCCCTCCAGTGTGTAAGCACTATTCTCTCTATCACCCTTGCAGCACAGCCATTAAAATACAATGCTCATAAGCAATTCCACGAACACCTGTCAGTACAAAGTAGTGTATCACTGTCTCAAGACAAAGTTTGGAGATGTACGAAATGAGCATACGGGTCATTAAAATATGGGCTACTGGAATAAAATTGATAATTCTGTGTTCTATACTCGCAACATCCTGTTTGGGTTAAAGATGAAAAGTGAATAAAGTCAAACATGATTAATCAGACATCTTCAAAAACGGTACATATGTAACATGATTGGGCAGCTGCCTTTAAACTAATAACAGTCCAGCGAAGTGCTACACATGTATACTGGCAGCTACCAAAGAGTCATATCAAATGTTTAGCCTTCCTGGCCATAAAAGCACTCAACAATGTAGTAAAGTGAGTTAGGGTAGTTAGCTGATGTGAGACATAAGGACATAGTGTCGGGTTCTGTTTCTACCACCTGCTCCAGGTAATTGATTGGCGCATATAAAATGATTGAGTTTCTTTAATTAGCTAACAAACATCTCTCCTCCAAGCATGCCGAGGCGTGCTAATTTCACACCGCCTCATTAATAGCCTGGGTGAAGTGCACCATCAGCAGTCTGTTGACGTTATATCTCTTCGGACATCATAACGACACACAAATCAGTTTGATGTCTGGGTAAACTTTTCAGCGCAGCAAAATGCCATTTATCTCAGACTAATTTGCGATGAGAGAAACTGCAGCACGTCTCACATTTGACAACTGCGCTCTGTGCACTCTGCACGCTGCCTCTTGTTTTGCGCATACACGCACGCCAAAGAATCGCTCGTGCACGCAGCCCTGACCAAATAAGCGCATGCACATGTTCACCTCGCTTCCAAGCAAACACATACACACACAATCTATAAAAATATGCTTAGCTCGGGACTGCTCTGTTGATAATGACCTCAGTCTTGGCACCGTACGGGGCCAGACCAGACTGACGACAGACTGGAGGCTTTTGTGTGGACTCCCTATCTCTAACTCCATGACCTTTAGGGGGAAGAAGAAAGCAGAAATGCGTTTTTTATTTAGAAGGGGTAAGGCTCACTCATTGTTCTGCACTGGTACAGTTTCCCTGTGGTAAACACACAGTGGTTCCCAGGCTTGACATGGTGCTGCACACCCCCTCCCTTCATCCATCCCTTGGTGTTCCCACACTGCCCTGTCTGGGTCGCTGCATCAGCACCCACACACACACACACACACACCCACACACACACACACACACACACACACACACACACACACACACACACACCACCATCAGCGTACAAACACGGCTTTATGAAATTCCATTTATTCACGATAGTCTGAGATGTAAGAAAGCAGGGACTACAGTTGGAGAAGTGGGAGTGAAACCCCCTGGGGCAGGGCCACTGTGTCAGGGCCTGAGAGGGGACTCATGATGAGGCCTGGAAGCTCCCTACTTGCTTGGGACAGAGGCCATCCTTCAAGTGGGTGACAACAGTGTATAAACAAACCACTAACCTCGTCAGCTCTCTGTTTACAGCTGCGAGACTAAGTCCTGGACGACTCATTAACATCAGAGACCTTCCAAAGAAGCCATTTTCTGAAGAGGGGTGAGGGTGGGCGGGTGAGGGCTTTGCCCGTCGTAAGGGTAGGGGGGGGAGACATGTAAGACAGATGGGGACGTTGATAGATGAGAAGGTCCTGGTCAGAGTCAAACTGCCTCCCACAGCCCATATTCCACCAACAAATACACAGACAGACATGCAAATACCGCAAAACTCCACCGATACACCCCAAACAAGCTGCTTGTGTACATACGAGTGTGTGTTTCGACTTATGGGACTGGGATACATTTCACACTTGGTTTGACAGCAGTTTTCTGACGATATTGTAGTTGTTCAAGGATTTTTTCTTTCTTTTTTGTAAGGGTTGCACATAAATTAGAATGTAGCCTTAAATGTATTAACAGAAACATTTTAGACTCATTCAAACAAGCATTTCTCATATGTGCCACACAAACATTCATCTAAAGCCATTACATAAACTCAGAAACACCAGCAGTGTGTCAGACATTTCTGAATCATACATGCAGGCCTTCAGATACATCCTGCAACAAAAGTGTTTTAAAAGATGTTACATTGCCAACAATGTGAGCCAATCCTTGTTTTCCCTTGTTACAGATGCAATGAGTTATCTTTCCAGTGCTCATTTAAAATCTGCTTATATATATATATATATATATATATATATATACATATATATATATAGATATATAGATATAGATATATAGATATATAGATATTTGTCTTTGTTTGAAGTGATAGTAGGCCCTGATTTCCATATGAGGATTTGGCTCTACTGTTATTTATTGCATCAGAAATAAAAGTTCAAAGCAACAGTTAACTAAGGAGGACAACAGAAGGGGGTAACTTCTGCCTAGGGCCCCAATGATTCTTGACCCAGGCCATTACTGAAGGCGATATGGGACATTTGTATACAGAGCTTTGGCACCAAGCGGAGCGCAGGCAAAGAGCGCCGCTCCGGGACAACAAGGGCCGTTTAATGGGGTCTCTATTTCACTTTCCTCGCGCCAGCCCGCTCCCTCTCACCTTTTAAATGGGCCAATCTATTAACCGTTTTAATGAGCTCCGCCAGACAAACGCGAGATGCATGGCCCACTGCACAATGTGGGGAGGACGACGCACTTCTCCCAAGACCGAGAAGAGAGGCGCTGACGGACAGCGAGGCCCAGCGAGACCCCTCCCTCCCACATTCACACACACACACACACACACACACACACACACACACACACACACACACACACACACACACACAAAGGGCGATAACCCATCTAAAATGCGTTATGGGTCCACATTTCTGGAGACTGAGTGATGACTGACGGAATATTGTGGTAAAAGTGAAAATGATTAGGCTTACCAAATAGTGCCTGCCTTGGGAGACACGTTGTATTTGATTGCTCTGCTGGCACTTGTTAAACTTCCAAATATTTTTATTCACTTAATTGTCTAGTTTGCTTGAATTCAGATGCGTGCTATGGTTACTCTAGGCTGGTCTTGGTAGATTAATCGCTACTGTAATGCACTCCGAACGCATTATAACGAAACGGTATTTATCGAGACTCAAAAATGCTAAGTGAACCTTTAATTAGGCCTACACCGAGCTAGTTTGGATCACCAAAGCCCCGTCCATCTTTCTGTGGCTAACATTTCACCGCGGGGTGCGGCCTGCACGCCTTGGCTTAGCGTGGTTGGGGAGTTTTTTTGTGGCGCACCGCATTACATCTGGACGTGCGGACTAATCAGTCAGCCTCCATCAATCACTCTCACGTTTACCACCTCTCCATCGCGACACCTCCTGTATTACAGGCACTTAAATAAAAAAAAGAAATGCACGACTGTTTTGCAAGGAGGGAGGCACACACTGAACGCATTTACCAGCAGAGCCCTTATGAGGGGTCTGGGAATTTAAATATTCACTGTTGACACTGTGCAGACCTGGCTGTTGGCCAGAGCGGGCCCGCTGCTCCGGGGGCCAAAACATTTCCCCATTCTTACTTAACAGTTAGAAATTACCTCGAAAATAATAATCACACGAAGAATTTGACCTTCTAACTTCATTGTAGCTTTAATTGTGTGCAAAGAAAGTTGGTGCAGTTGTTCCGCGCAGCTGCTCGTTTTCTGCATTTCTAAACAAAATCATAAATAATAACAATAAAAAACTCACAGGTCTGTTTTTGTACTGTGCACGATGACGTTCTGTGTGTTTACATAACCTGTGCACCATCTTCACAGGAGTCACAGGATTTTCTGAAGCTCCAGAAGGTCAGTGAAGCAGTTTATATATTTAGAATACGTCAATTAAGCTTCATCAGACTGTCAGCATTATGCTGCATTTCTAATGTAATAAATAATTACATTAGAACTCGGTTTCACCTGACCACGTGCAGTCTTAAAAAAAAAAAAAACTTCTGTGGAGCCTGCTCGTTAATGACCAGCTGCCCGGGGCGTTTCACAAATTACAATTACACCGTTTTATTCCGTGCAAGTAGCTGAACTCCAACGACATACGCGCAGATCTTTAAACGCAGTAAACCTCCTCAATATGAACATTTCTGTAAACACCTGAAATCTTGCAGGCCTCGGTCATTGCACTGTAGCCTTCTTGGATGTGACTTGCCAGAGTTTGCATTACAATTCAAGCTGAAGGCACAAACGCATCTTACATTGAGACATAAAACAAAACAAAAAAACAGCGTCACAACTAAAAAGAGAGCGAACCGCATTTGATTTAAATAGATACATTTTGAAAATTATTGTAGCATGATCATCTCATTCCATGAAGTTAATTAGGTTCAAGCAAGCAAATAAACGAAGACGGTAGCATTTAATTTAATCAAACATCAGTGGATATTTCAAGTTATCATTTTATCCTGAATGGATTTTGCACTAGTAAGAAGCCTGCATCCTGTAGTGATGAATCTAAACTTTAAAGTCCGTAAAGTGTAACACTGTAGCGTTAAAAGTAATATAAAATATACACGTCTCAATGTCTTTTATTCACAGGTGACACAGAATTTAGCAAATGCTACAAATTATATATTAATAAGACCTCCGGAATTAACTGCGAGACTCAAACACACTAACAAGACTTAAAAAAAAAGTAAGAAAGAAAGAAAGAAAGAAAGGAAACTCCCCGAATCATTTTAGCGTCTCTAAATCGCCGTTTTCTCCTCGTTTCGCTCCACTTTCGCTTTACTTGTTTTTCCAAGTTTCTCCCGGGAAAGTGAAGTG
Organism: Haplochromis burtoni; assembly: GCF_018398535.1. Taxonomy (NCBI): domain Eukaryota; kingdom Metazoa; phylum Chordata; class Actinopteri; order Cichliformes; family Cichlidae; genus Haplochromis; species Haplochromis burtoni. Next base: position 223,497 of record NW_024582767.1, read on the forward strand.
ACCCGCAGCCCACAGCAGCAGCGTGCAGCGAGTGCAACACAACTGCCGATGCACTGGACATGGGATTTTTTAACTCGCAATACACCACGTTACACTACAGCGCCCACTACATGCAACGAGCAATTCCAATACTGGAGCGGACGCCTTGCACAAAGTTCCTCCATCGCACCCTCAACTGTAAAGTTTACGCTCTACTTCTGCTCGACTTTAATTATTTTCTTCGCGACAACATCACGGTTTGCTCTTTTTTCTTCTTTTTAAGCGGGTGAAAGTGAGGGTTCGGGTCTCCTCGTGGAAACGAAATCGTAACAGAAACTATTAATAGAAGCAGTGATAACAGCGACAGTCTATAGGTATATAAGATGGCATGTTTCAAGAGAAAAAAGAAAGGGATGTTGCACCTACTCGTGGCCAGTTTCCGTGCCCTGCCTTTGGACCTCATGGTGCCAGTCTCTCGGCGTGGGTTTGTTTGGATTTTTTCGTCAATCTTTTTTTCCTCCTTTTTGTTTTTTCTCTGTCCTTTTTCTCTGGGTTTCTCAATCCAAACGCGCTATCTCTCCAGCATTGTCAGTCTGGACACCTTCGCACATGCGCACAGCCAGAAATCTGCCGGCAGCAAGTGCCAGAAAAAGTTTGGGACGATTTATCACTTTGATATTAACCTGATCTGGTCAAGATGAGTGAATCGCGGACATCTCATTTCGTGTCAGTTTTTCAAACGACCACAGAGTGAGAAAGCGGGGCACACTGCAAAAAATGTCAAGAGTTGATGTTTCACATTTGTGTGTGTTATTTCTTTCTTCTTTTTTTAAAACCCCAAAACTTTACAAAACTTTTAAATTGAAGTCTATTCATTAGATGGAAGACTTGCGCTCCTATGTATTTTGATAAAAAAAAAAAACAACAACCCCAAAACAAAACAGAACCCCTCCTTACAAAGACCTAAATTGGTGGATTAAAAAATAAAGCGGCGATTCACTACAAAATTAGACTGAAAACTTTCCCAACAAGTTCACTTTAGTTACTCTGCCTCATGCAATAGATTTTATGTACTTTTTAAAGACATTAAAAAAGGTTTTTCAGATTGAGCCCTGCACGCTTTTTTTTTCTTTAAAAAAAGATGGATAGCTATTTTTTGCAGTGCAGTCAGCACCCCGGATCTATGGAGTGCCGAGGGCATTAATTATAACGATCCTTACTCTCAATCCTTACAGCGCACCTTTTCTCTTTAAATGACCTCACATTAATCAATGCTCACTTGAATTGCCGATGCTGAGTGTGGTCATTAAAGATTTTATATATTTTAATTGTGTTTTTGAACATTATCCCGAGCACTGGAAAATGAATTAAAAAGTTCCCCCTCCCTCACCCGCTTGGGCACCCGACTGACAGCTTTAATATAAGAGTGACCACGTTTTCTTTTCCTCCTTCTTCTTCCTCCTTTTTTATAATTCTTTGTGTCACTCCGCTGACAATTACTAATACGTTAAGAGCTTAGTATTAATGCTCTTTTGAGTAGTTTCTGTTGAATTTCATCTCGTGGTAATTGCTGAATGTTCCAAAAGGATGTTTTTACTTGATTTAACTGCGAAGGAGAGGGTTTCTGTCAAGAAAGAAAAGCCTTTTCTCCACCCCCCCACCTCTGTAGGTGGAACAGACGTCCCCTTTTTCTCCTGTGGATTTTAAGGGCCACATTTTTTTATGATTGCCGTCCAGGCAAAAAGCAACTTAATATACTCACTTCATCTCATATATTGCATTACAGAGTAACATTTTGAAACAGAGTCATCAGCAGAAACCAACCACACACAGGAAAGCAGATCCTCGGTATAATTCATTTTATTTGGTAACAACAAATAAAATGAGTAAAATCGGACCCACACATCAAGAACTGATATCTTATCTTGTTTATCCCTGTGCAGTGGGAGCCTATTATAATTAAAGTAATTGGCAATTAATTAGACCCACAGGAGATATGGCTCCTCTTGCAGATGAGCACATTAATGGCTGTTTTAATTTGAGCTATCGATTCCAAAGTGCGCAGAAACTGGCTGAACTTGTGACATCGTGACATCATATCTTCTGGCGAAAAAGAAAAGAGTGAATGGATGAATGAATGAATGAAATAACAGACTGGTCAAATTTAGACAATGTAGTGTGTTCACACGTCCACGCCGATTATAATGCGGATGAAAACCTCTGTACACACTTTCAGCTTCTGCAGATCACATTTATCTTCTGAAGGATTTGATTTCGGACCCTTTTGATGGGGCAAAAAAACAAACAAACACCGAATCTCACTGTAAAAATACACACCGGTTATACTCAACTGGCAACGCCAACAGACATACTGTGCACGCCTCTATTAACATATTCTATATTTTTATTTGATTTTATTTATGTAGCTCCGTGTTCACTTAAAGGGCAGAGTTGAGAGGTTAATGCTGATACTTTATTGTGGTTGTACCTCACCCTGCCTTTACTATATAATGACATAAATGGTGCTATTAAGTGGGTTGCGCCTATACACCGTGAAGGTGGCGCGTCGGGCGTGCACAAAACACACCGCACACCGACTGAGAGGGAGAGAGAGAGAGAGAGCTTCAGGCAGGGCGCTCAATTATCCTAAATGGAAACAGTTTTCATTCACCGCAATAACTCACTCTTCTCTTCTTCAGTCTTCTTCTCCCCTTTCGGAGCATTTTCCCCACTACATATTTTATCACGACACGCTGCTCCCGATAGTAGTGCAAAGAGAGCCCCGTGGGCTGTAATTATTAGACATTAATTGGGCTCCAGACACCAATTCCAAGCACTAAGGCAGCCTCACATCTGCACTTAACGTTAAGTCCGCATGTAAAAAAGTTAAATTTCAAATTGTGTAAAACGAAGAAAACTTGCCTGAAACAGAAAGCGTTTGGGAGGTTTACTGTAATGCAACGGCGGGTTCAGCTGTGGAGGGGTTAAAAAATAACACGATCTGAACAAGGGGCTGTGGAGACTAAAAGCGAAAAGGGAGCCTCCGGCGCAAGGAAATTACCAGGGCCCGCATGACCTTTAAGCAACGTAGCCTAATCAATCAAGTGATCAACAGTGATATTTATCACCACGTTGTCCCACCAAACCAGTCTGCGCGATCAAAATAAAGGATGTAAAATGTGGATATTTACGTCATTTGATGATGTTAACTTCGACATTAAAATCAAGGCACACAGTATAAGTG